>NW_027280367.1:757500-996650 GCF_046629955.1 Centroberyx affinis
AAGGTATCCCTTGAATTTTAGCCTGTTATGTTTCTTCACCTGGAGGAAAAAAAAAAAAACTTTCTGCATTGGCACTTCATTTAAACAATAAACAATTGGTTCTTATTTTTAGCATTCTCATTGAAACCAAAAGGTACTGCTACAGTGTAACGAGCCAGCTTGTAGTCTATAACTAACAGTACCCATTGGTTTAAATGGGGTATGCTTACCGTGTTAATAATTACATTTTTGTTGAAAAATGATTTGGTTGTGAGGTTTCATTACAATGTGGTAAGTGCATGGTAAAAAAAAATACAAACCATGATTCAAAAATTATCATTTTAAAAATATTGAATGGATTTCAATAACTAGAAGACCTGTGAATGGTCAAGAGCAAATACTCTTGTAGTGAGTCAATGTCACTGACTCTAAGCCTAAAGCAGATCATGACACCATTCAGTAGGGAGGTCAGAGTAGAAGCAGTTATCATTTATAATAAACTGCTTGTGCACAGTCTAGTTTTTATTTACAGGCAGCACTGAAGGACAGAACATGATGGAACAAAAGTAAGAAAATCCAAAACCTTTAGGATGTAGAAATTCTCAACATAATAGCAATACTGGCATTAATAATACTGAAAAAGTTATGTGCAAAACTAGGAACTTTGATTTTGAAGTTACAAAAGATCCTTCAAATGATGGACGAGCTAAAGCAGCAGGTAGGGTATGCAAATTACCCATGAGGCAAAAGCCAAAATTGAAAAGCATTTGACCAGTATTAATTCCCCACCCTGGGTGTGTAGCTACATTGCTCTGTTGCACTGTTTGAAGGGATAAAAGATGAATGAAATCCTTCATGGACATTTAAAGGGGGTTTTTAAATTTCAAATTAACCCCAAAAAGCCAGATGTCATAATTGGCTTTTTCTTGTAGAGCCCTGGCATGCTCATGATGTATTAGGATGAACACCTTGACAGCAGTGTGAAATTTGATGTATGGAAGGGAATGGTATCCAACTTGTTAAAGGTGAGGAGAAACTTGTCCATCATCCTCCAATTGTGCACTCTCTATCAATCATAACCAATTACCAGGCCATTAAACAGGTAGGTTCAGGTCATTCAGTGAGCATCACAGCTTGTTCCACCATATGTTGATAGAGTCACTCTGTCTATTTTGCTTGTTAACCCATCTTATCGACAATGAGAGCTACAATCCCATAAACAATATACAGCTCCATGATGCAGAGCCGCTGTCAACTATTGTTAGCTCTTCGTAATGCGGTGGATAGCGAGAGAGTGGGGGGGGGGGGGGGGGGATGGGAAAGAGAGACAAAGAGAGAGGGATAGAGGGAGAAAGTGAGATAGAGTCAGAGAGAGAGAAGGAAAGAGAGATAGAGAGGTGGCTACAGATGGCACCTATTCGCTCTGATGGTTCATGATGATGAATGGACAGAAGAGGATAGCCAGAGAAGAGGGGGAGGAAAAATAAAGGAGAGGTGGAGGTGCTGACGGGACTCACCGTGGCCACCCCGTAGCGAGGCTGGGGAGCGGTATATGGAGACGGGTGGCTGGTGGTGCCGGGGCCCCTGGGGGTGGTCTGGCCGGGGCAGGGCAGGGGGCAGGGGGGCTCCGGGGGTAGGGGACAGGAGATGGAGGTCTGAGGAGGAGGAGGAACCCCAGGCAGAGCCCAGCACCATCCACCCTACTGCCAGAAGCAACATCCAGAACAGCCAGCCCTCCTGGGGCTTTCCTTTGGGGCGCATGGCTCACGCCCCCCCACTGATTATTTAAAGGAGAGTAAAGCAGATGTACAAGGATTTCAGAAGCAGTGACCTTCCGGTAGCCAGGATACAAACTCCATAGCAAAGAGAGAAAACCAACACAAGCTCCTTCTCAGTGTATGATCCAGCACTTCCCTCCAAACAAAGTGCTGGTCAGCCTTGTCTCTTGGACTCTCCTGGTAGCAGTGCACCGATCCCCCGCTGCTCTTCGTTTGCTTGCTGGCTCTTTGAACCAGAATCCAATATGTCTTTACTTCTCGGCTCGGCAGGATCGCCCTGTGGCTGCTCCTTTGATGACCACGCGGTGTGTTTGTGTGTGTAGGGGTGTGTGTGAGAGCAACTAGCGAGATTGCACATGCATGCTTTTGCGGTGACACCTGGAGTGCGTCCCCATGTGCCCCTCTTCACCTGAAGACAGGAGGGGAACAACCTGCGCCACAGCCTTCTGCCCGTTCGCTCCGCTTGGTTCTGCTCTGCTCTGCGCTGCTCCGCTCTGTCAAGCCACAGCCTCGGCAATGAGACCAAGGAAGAGAGAGAGACAGAGGGAGAGAGGGAGAGAGCGAGACGGAGCTCCGCGCAAGCAGACCGGCACGAACAAACTGTCAGCTTTCTCTCTCTCTATCGTCTCGGCAGAAACAGACTCCTTCCCTTCTCTCTCTCTCTCACTGATTTTACCTCACAGTTCGGCTATAGAATCTCTCACAGCGTGAAGATCCCCACTCCTGCTTTATCTCCGTCTTTAAGTTTGGATCCAATATTTGTCTTTCACTTTTTTTTTCTCCAGCTCTCTCTTCTTTTCTCTTTCTATGTCCCTGGAGAAGTGCAGTGGTCTGGCTTGTTAACCCAGGGAGACCCAGACTGATAGCTCTTCTATTACTCCACAGGAGAAAGAGACAGATTTGCAGACAGATAAAGAAAAGAGAAAAGCCAGGGAGAAAGAGAGGATGAGAAAATGAGAAACTGCTGGGAGGGAGTGGGATCGAGACGGAGGGAGGGAGAGAGCGAGCGAGAGAGAAGGGGAGAGCGAGAGAAAGAGAGAGCGAGGGAGAGAGAGAGAAAGACGGAGAGAGGATGAGAGCGGGCTCAGGTGAAACTAAGCGAAGATGATGGGACGGAGGAAGGGAGAGGAGGGGAAGGGGGAGGGGAGAACCCGCAAGTGGGCCAGCCTATGCAAATCCTCCCTGAGCAGCGAGCAAATCAGGGAGGCAGGCAGCCACTGCAGAGGAGTGGGCTGCCTTTAGTCACAGGGAGAAGAGATGGGGAGGGAGGGATGGGGAGGGGGGTAGAGAGGAGGGGAAAGAACAGCAGAAAGAAAGAGAGAAGTGGAGTGAGTGTGGGAGAGAAAAATGAGGGAGAATGAGAGTGAGGAGAAATTGAAAGGGAGAAATTATACTGGCGCTAGCACTGTGTTTACCGTCTCTGGAATCACATTTTCTAACCCAGCTCGGGGTAACGTGGTGTCACTTTCCCTGCAACGGCATGTGACCTCCTCTCTCTCTGTGTTTTGATGGTTCTGAAAGCCTATTGAAGCCCAACCGCTGAACAAAAAAAAAAAAAAAAAAAAAAAAAAAATCCATGCATTATGCACACTGCAAGAGATTTGATGAATTTCAAAAGGACGGAATCTCTCCCTGCTCAAATAGAAATGACAAAGAATAAAAGCTTCCAGTCCCTGTTCTGTCAATCTTTGAGTTTTCTGAAGGGGAACTGTCGCTAGGCCTTGGAGAAATAGACGCTCAAAGTCAACTCATAGTTTAATCATGTTGCCTCTCCAAACATTTGAAAAATTTGAATTGACACAGGTATTAGCATTTTACGTCTGCTGACCATCTGAATCTACACCAAGATACTGTGAAATTTCAAAAACCATATACGTACCCTTAAGCATGTTATTAACATTTAAAATCTGTCTTATTTATGCACTATGTAGATAGCAAATTATTAAAGATGGTGAAACAAAAGTTTGAAAACATATGACTCGTTGGTTTTGCGGAGGCATTGTGCATAACCCCGCCACAGCCCCCTTTACTCTGTTTCTGTGCATTACATTTGTCATGTGGTCCCTTCCCTTTTAGTTTGAAAGAGTCCTTATCTGAGACACCCGGGGGTGCAATTATTGCACTGCTCGTTATGAGCACTGAGCACAGAGATAATGTTTCATGGGCAAATGAACAACGGACAGAGGACATTCTCTGACATCCGTTGATCAATGTAAAAAATGGGAGAGAAAATGCAGCAGTTGGACTGGACAGTGCATATTCATGCTTAACAATAGCTATTTCATAGATACATAATTACCAGTATAAAACACTGCAGCACAATTAAGTACATGCATGTGAGAGCTAAATTATGGACTAGTAGTACTACATTTTGCAGTAGCTTGGCGTCAGTTCAACTTTTTAGTTATTTTTTGTCCTTTTGGGGCGTAGTCAGCTACTTAAATTACTATTTTTTACGATAAAAGAAGAGAAAATTGCATTTTTAATCTGTTTATTTTTTATTTTATTTTTATTTTTTTAAATCGCCTCTCATGTCTTGATTGAACCTCCTTTGAGGGTAGCTTTGCTGTAGTTCAACTTCTTCCAATGTGAAGTAACTGGTAGCTTGTAAAACTACACTTTCAAAGCAACACTGTGGACTTGTGTCTGTTTTGGTGCAGAGCGGATTGAGGTTCGACAAGAGCATTGTCATGGCTAAATATATCATCACTAAGTTGGTTGGCAAGCAAGTTTCAGAGGAAAGGGGGCTGGCATGATATTATTCATTTTATCTCTCTCCAACAGCTTTAAGACTTACAAAAAGTCCAAGTTCTCATTTCCATTAAAAAAAAACAATTCTCATAGATGTTCCCTGACAGAACACAAGCATGCTAGTGTGCTAGTATCCATCCCTACTGTATAACATAGGGATGGATTCAACCTCTCAATAACACAGGTACATGTGCCTTTGCTTACTGAGCCACCAAGTCACTTCCTAGAGTATTTTCACAGACATTTTCACTAGAGTAATTTTTAGATATACCAGTCGTGAATTCAATTACAATAGATCTTTCATTTACAGTAAAGCGCAGTCATTCAGGACTTAAAAGCCCATAAAGGATACTGGCTTTGTTGAAAGCTTGGGATGACAGTTTACATGATTATTGGGAGTGGGTTGGTGGGGTCATTTGAAAAATGCATGCAATTTTACTGAGAAACCACGTGACTAAGTACTTTTTTTCACTTTACACTCTGACCTGAGTACAATTTAACTGAAGTAACAGACATTCCACTTCAGTAAAATATTTAATCTCTGTTTCCAAACTGATGGTCCTGCTGATTCTGGGAGTCTTGGATCTTGGATGGAGAAAAACAAGACAACAGAGTGGCTGGCACGCCACTCAACAAGAAAACGCCATCTCTGACATTTCACTCAAATGTTCTGCTCTGGTCAGCTTCGTCACAATGTTTGTCACAATGTTTTGCATTCATCAGCAAACTATGTTATCCATTTTGTTTTTCTGTGAAGCCACACAGCACTATCAATCCATACAGTGCAGCACTACCAATTCCTCGTTTGTATGTATGAACCCAATAGATGTCAAAACGTTTAAATTTAGATTACTGCTATGTACTGCCGTGTTAAGTATTTTCACAATTCATTTTTGTCATTCACACCTTGAGGAAAAGCTGTGATATTCTCCTCCTCACTGAGATCTTGTCAAACTGAGAACATTATGTTTCTAAATCTGATTTGCCCAGTTCCAGTGAATACCAACAATCTGCACCATGTCACTCAGATTAAATTTTAAAAAACAAACAAATGAAACCCACCTCTCATGGAGTGATGGAGTCCTACGCTTTGCTGGCAGAACATGCTGTCAGTACATTAGCTGAAATTATGATAAAGATATAAAAAAGTCTAATTGTGACTTGATCTAGTAGTGATAACTCATGCTCCATCTCAGTAACCTTGTCGCATAGGCTATGCAAATGCTTTTTGTCTTTGCTCAGCGCAGCCCTCATAAATACATTTCAGAGACGCCTCCAGGCTTAATGGTTGGTAATAAGCTAAACTACTTATGTCTAGGAGAATCCTATTTCCACCTCTCTTTAGTGAGTAATATAGTCAAGTATCAGCAGAAAATGGTTCACTAAGTATGGTGGGCTTCCCCAAAAAGAAAATGATCTACCACAAAATAATCAAGTTTAAATTAGGATGCAAAGATGTTGCTTTGCATGGCAAGTTTAAGAATTAAATGCATCTGGCTGTGGACAATTTTGAAAACAGACTCCACTGGCACTTTATGAGAGGTAAGTATGGAAGAAATTTAAATTACACACTTTTAAGGCAAATCTGCTCTCTTGGCATATATAATAAGCTAGTAGAATGTCACCTTCTATATATTGAAATGATCGACTGCTTTTACCCCCCCTCCTCCTCATGCCGATGGACACTTAAAGTGGACCATACAGAAATAGAGTAGCTATTCTCTTTATGATGTGGTACAAGACAGAGTGAGCAGTTGATCCGCAATCAGGTTGAAGCGGCCCATCGGGGTGCCGTGCTTTTCGACGGGGAATCAAGACGCCTGTATGCTGCAGATGGAGGCTCCTGCTGGTCTGCACGCCAGTCGCAATGACCACTCAGCAACTAGTCCTCTTGTTCCTCTGTTGCATTTACTCGGTCACTCAGTCAGTCACTCACACGCAGATAGGCAAACAAGCCACATGTAGACAAGTCCACGAGAAATGATGTACATGCACACAAACAAACACCTTGCAATCTGCTCGCCTAGTACAGACCCAGACCCGATGTTTGAGTCTGAAACGCTGCGTCTCCTGCTCTGACCGAGTCAACCAATGGGAGTCTCGAGTGCGCGGAGTCTCACGCTGAGTCGGTAATGAACACTCGTCATGATCAGGGCTAATTAGTGTTTTACATTCTGATTTCTCTGTGGTGTCTCTCTGTGACAGATGAAGTCTGTTCTGCTTGCCCTACACACAGGCAAATGGAGCGCAAAACATCTTAATGTCACAGAAGAGCAGAGACAGAGGAGAGAGTTTGGGGAGTCTCTTAACTCTATTAACCTCAACTCCTGATTCATAATTGAAGAGTTTCTTTCCAAAACATGATATCCACCTTTTAAAACAAATCCAATCTACACTGACAAAATGACTGCTGGGCTGAATGTGAAATAGAATATTATCTATTCTTATTTTAGCTAATTGCGTAACTCTGCTTATTAACATTTTAGATGAAATAAGTTTCATATTTCAATAATCAAATATTATAAAGCAAACAACTTTGTTAAATCAAAATGCATATATCTTATAAAGCACCCTGATAGTAAATATTGATTACAAATGAATGATTAAATAATACACATTTGACTTTCATCAAAAGATGTGCTTTAAATAAGTCCAAAAATATTTGCTCATGTTTATTGTAGCGGTACCTGAATTATGATTGTACATGGGGAAGAAACTACAAATCTATTAGCCTGCAAAGCAAATCCTGTTTACTTTGATTCCAAGGTTAATCCAATGTTTTCTACGTTTATTCTTCAAGTTTCTCCCATTAAGTCTAAAATAACAACTGCTGGAGTGTGATGTTTCAATATCCAGGCCCCCGCATGCAAACAGCTCCAAACTTCTGCTCGTTTGAAGTGACTGGCTTTAAAAGGAGGATTGGAAGAGGAAAAGAAGCATTGCCGGGTATTTGGAGCGTCAGAGGTTGGCACAGGAGAGGAGTGACGCACTCCCAAGTGAGAAAACGACAGTGACAACAATATCGACAGCAATACAGTAAACAGCATTTGAAGCCTTCTTTAAAGTCAGCTTCAATGCTCCTCACCAAACTCTGTACGTGTGTGTGTGTATTTCTGTGCGTGTGTGTGTGTATTTGGAGAGCTGTTGTTTTATCTGCCACTCCACAGTTCACATACGCCGGCGCTGTTAATCCTTTGTACTTCCAACTCGGAGGCATTGAGCCGTTTCATTTATAACACAGGCATCAGCCCTTTTTAAATATGACAGCCTAACACACAACCATACTTGGGAACAGACTGGGAGAGGAAAAAAAAAAAAAAAGGACAAAAAAAACATTTCCTTTCACCTAAGCCTGCCCATGAAGTATTCAATAGAAAATTGCTGAAATCAATGTAATGGTTGGCTCCAATGTTTTGGATGGTTGGATGGTTCAGTCCCCTAAATAGAAGCACCAAGGAATAAATGAATGAGGTAGAAAAGTAACAAAAAAAAGCTTTTTCATTTGCAGTGTTTATGTCATTCTGACTGTGACCATTGTGTTTCGGCTTAGCTCACCGCTGCTTATGACATGACTGACTCAAGCTTGAAAACCATTGGTGGCAAGATGCAAACACGCACACTCATGCACATATACACACATGTCCCTCCTCTCCTCCCACACACACACACACCCGCACACAAATAGACTCATACCCCGCCCATGGCTAAAATGCAGTAATCCATCCATTGCACTGCACTGCAGCCTGACTAACACACTTAATAATGAATGAATCATAAAATCAAAACTGACAAGCAGCAATTGAAACGTGGTCGTCCGTTTGACAGATTAAAAATGCAGCAAAGCCTGTATAACTTATGAATGAAGTCTGAATCCCCAACTGGATGACAATGACCTGGACTGAGCTGAACCGAGCTGAGCAGAGCCGAATCAAGTTGAACGGTACTGTAGTGACCTGTGGTAATGGAGAGACATGAGGTACTGTACAGTAGATACAGCACACACACTAATACTGTACAAAATGCTCACAAGCACATATACACACACACTTTACGATTGAAACCTTACCATTAGTGCAGGATTTTGGGGGTAAATCCAAACCGGATTAAATGCAAGACAGTCAAGGAATAACACCCACTATCTATTTTGCACAGAATAAATATTAAAACAATTAGGCAGGATCTTGCACTGGGATCAGGCTAGATACTCATGCAAAGAAGAGCCAAAACACCTTATGTGAAATAATAGCTTAGTAGTAGTATTAACAATTCTACCGGGATCAAGTCAATTACAATCTTTCTTCATCTATCTTGATGAATCAGCAATCTTATCCTTACTCTGAGTAGTCACAAAATGCATACCAAGTAAACACTAGGTTATAGAGTTCACCAGATATGACATAGACAAAAGCAATGTATTCTTCTGTCTCTCTGGTTACTATGCATTGGCATGTGTGAGGGTTCCCCATATAGTTCAAGCTGTATTGCTGGACAGAAACACACTCGTGCCTTTTTAATGTTCACTCTATTCTATTTACTCACTTTATTTGCTCACTTCACAGATCTTAAAGTAGTGGGCTAACCTGTCATCAACTTCCAACGTCCAATCTCTGCTGCCTCTCCTCCTTAATTTCACCAAACAATAAAGTGTATGAGTAAGTGACAAAAGAGATAAGAGCGAGAACAATGGACATTTGAATGCACGCCTGCACCGCTCACAACAGGAGCTGGGATTCTTAAGTGCTTGTCCATTGTGAGAGGAACAGTGCGGTACCTCGCAGTTGCTGGAGGAATCTATTAAATTTGAATGACTAAACAGTGCACAAATTTATTTTTGTTTTAATATAAAACATGAAGAAGGATAACACGCACATCACTGCGCGTTCCCCTGGGAGCGGTGCCGGGAACAATACAATCCCCACACACCGAGATTCTACAGAGCAGACAATTATCCTGCACACACAGATTTCCTCCTCACCTTTTATTTGTCACAAATAAAAATCTGTGTGCGGGATAATGCTTTTATTGCAAATGTATTCTGCGCTGCAAAATTCATCACATATTGAAGTTGCATCCTACGTTTTTCGGGTGCCTTTGATGAGGAGATTCTGATAGTTTACTATGCCACCTGTAGCCTTTAAAGAGAAATGAAAGCAATGATAAAATGGCAAAAAAAAAAAAAGGTTCCTGAAGTAAGTGGACTTTTAAGCAACAGTCAAAAAACAGTCTGTGCACTGTGTAATATTTTGGTGTAACAGAACCTAGTTACAGACTTAACAGAAGTCTGTGGAAGCTGCATCCAACTGTTTTTTGGCCACAATGAAATAATTAAATGAATGAATAATGACAGCTATTTTTCTTCCAGTCTGACAGTACACACAAGCATTAGAATATATGGTTACCTAGCATTTAGAGAGACTCTTGTTCAACCGGATGACCTGGGTTCAGTGTTGGCAAGCATGTGCATGCTGAAGTGTCTGTAAGCAAGATACTGAATCCCTACCAGCTCCAAGAGAGCTGTCCTGTAGCTGAACCTACACTCTGACCTCCCTGGAGGGGGGCAAGCAAAACTCAATTTCCCTACAGGGACCAACAAAATAGCACATTACAGTATTATTACTGTTGATTTAGACTTTATTTCTGCATATATTTCTAAGCACAGAAATCCTGTCTTGATGTGAAATGGCTGTAGCTTGGAGTAGGGCTGAAAGATAATGTCAAAAAATCGAATTATGATTGTTTGACAGAATATTGCAATTGCGATTTAAACTGCTATTCATATTATCACATCATTGTTTTAAATATCATGAAAGTTTTTCACCAATATTGTACTTGATGCATGGACCAATGATTAGCTGGAGCTCTAAAACACCTACAAATCCATTTTGGACGCCCCTTTCTTAAGCAATTAATTACGGCCTCTGCGATTTGGAAATTGCTATATTTTTGCTATATAATTGCCAATTGCTATAATCTTTTTCCATACATTTTTCAGCTCGGAGGATCAGCAGCCTATGACATCTGCCAGCCACGCAACAAACAACGACCCAACGTCACAATACTTCACAGGGGATTTAAGCCTGAATAGGTTACTATCTGAAGTTCTCATGACATTAGCTATTATATTGGTTGTATTTTGGGCCTGTTTTTCCACACCAACATTCTGCAGAAGTAAGCAAGCACCACATTGGACACACAGGCCAAGCTCAGCACAAAAGCACAGACTCGCTTATAGATATTACTTTGGAAAATAGTGGATGTGAATTGATTCGGTCTGCCTTGGCAAGAAAAGAAGAATAAATTGCCTCAAGAGTGAGGTTATCTCCATTTCTGTGCACCCTGAACCACTGAACACAGCCTAAATTGTAGCCCTCTAAGGCCCCCCAAAGAGTGGATAACTGTTCTCAATGGAGTTGCACTCATTTGGCCCAGAGAGAAAGGGCTCTCTCTCCATGCTACAACGTTTTCCCCAATATACTGCTAGTCTTTGTGAAATACTATAATATTTTTACAAAACAGTCCCTGTTACAGTTGTCAAATGATCATGTGTAGGGGTTAAAAGCTGGCAAATGTTTCTTGATAAAAACTGCTATGAAAATGCTATTTGCCTCCTAGATATTTCATTAGCAAACACAGATTTTGCAATGTTGATATCTTTCCCTGCACACATGCAGTGATGCATTTACTCAACACAGAGATAAGTGACAAGGCAATATTATCATGTGACATTTTGTGTGATGGGATGTCTCTGAAGGAATCCCACTAAAGGTCCCTGCGATAGACACAGACACACACTCTGCATATGCTGTGAATCATTTTCTCAGTCTGTCATCACCTCGCTGCTTGTTTAGCAGCTATGTGAATACACATGAGCAAACATCAGTGCATGCAACATATCAAAGATGCGCATGAATACTAACACACACACAGCACAAACCATAACCCCCATTTATCTCTCTCTCTTTCTCCCTTTCTCTCCATATTAACCTTCTCCAGACTGTGCTGGGTAGAGTGCAGGTCTATTTTATCTCTCAGATGGCGTCGCCTAAGCCACTCTCCTCAAGGTGATGCAGGATCAAACGATCAGCACACAAAAACACAAACATAGGATCACATCCACACGCAACACACACACCTATGCGCACACACACACACACACACACACACACACGCACAGCCAAGTCACTCCATCAAAAGGAGAGAGTGATAAACTGTGACACCAAGGGATTGAACTATTACACTGCGGGAGCTCAGACAACTCAGATGACTTGACACAATGGTTTTGCATTCTAAAAAGATGGCAGTGTACATAAATACTACACAGATGTAGCTGGTGCAGAAGTCCCACTTTTTAAATGCTTACAGCACTGATGCCGCATTGTTGTGGGGTAGATATAGGGAGGGCCTCTGGAATTGGTGTTACTTTACACTAGAATGGAAATGGAAGTTTGATTGCTCCATTTCACGTAGCCTGATGATGTCTTTTTCCATTTCTCAACATTTTAATCCCCGTCTTAATGCACGCCGCCAAATTGGTTCCAGTGAATACACACTGGTATGTTGGTATGCTGATAAAAAGCTGCTACACACTGGAATGCTAAGAAATGGTATTAAAGAGCACTTCAACCTTGAAAACCGACACTAAAAATACACATATACAGTATCCGCAGTTTCGTGCAGAGGGCTTGTTTGTATTCTAGGTGAGAATCAGGTACAGAGCCAATCTGCCCCCTGCCACCAGCCAGGCTTCGTCAAAACAGTTCTGGCCGAGCGATTTACAGGCAATATATGAAATATGGATCACAGCTCGTTGAGGGAGAGTGCCCAGGGTATTTGTGCTGTGTGTGTGATACACACGATGGCTGAAAGGGTGAGAGACAGAGATGATTGCTTATGGGATGGTGCAGATGAGAAGAAATCATCATGACAGTAATATGTTCATGTGGCCTGTGCTCGTCTGCACACTCATATACACATGCACAAACATCCACACACAACAAATCTAAACACACACAAATTCATATACATGTAAACATACAAACACACACTTTCTCTCACACGCGCACATGCCAAAACACATTTTCTTACAACTGCACACAGCTTCAATAGCCTACTCCGTTTACATGACAGTCAACAAGATTCTATTCAACGCCTCCCGTAAAAAGCCATCACGATGTTGTCCAAGATATGGCAAGTTTAGCTCATTCAGAGCCACATGTGAGCGGATGACAATGCAGACCAGTGTCGTTTCAAAACAGCATCATTGTGTGTGCTCAAGTGAGGCACAGAGTGACTATTCAGAAGCAACCTCCACACCTCTCCTCCCATTCAAAACCTCAATTTTGCTTGTTTTTGACAAAAGCGACATGGAACTGCTGCACAGCTCTTGAAGCGCTCACACCTGCCACTCAGCCCACTTGTGTCGCCCACAGGCCAGCTTGTGGTTGACTGGCAGCTAATTTGGAGAACAATAGATGCTTACCTGTTACCCCCACCCCCTCACCTACACACACACACAAACACACACACTCACCCTGAACCCTTCATGCCCCTGCTTAAAAAGTAGCCCTTCTCTCTCCTCTATCTCTCCCTGCTTCGCTTCACTGACTAAAGAGACAGCAACGCTCAGCTGCCGAGTTGTCTCAGTAGGGTGTGTGTGTGTGTGTGTGTGTGTGTGTGTGTGTGTGTGTGTGTGTGTGCATGCCAGAATATATGTGTTTGCATCAAAACACACTTAATCAGGCTCACATAACAGATGCTAGTGTACAGTAGGTACGTGAACCTCTCCGCCAGGTGTACCACTACAACTATGCTGTCACTGCAAAATTATCGCTGCCTTGGAACTCATGATATGTATAGATGTTTTGGGTCATATCCCAGGGGGAGAGGGATGACATAATGCACCGTGGACCGCTGCCTCTTTTCGTTTGGCTGTGAAACACCAGAATGATTAGTATCAAAGCACTCTTATAGGTTTTCAGCATCTTACGATTGCCACCAGAGCCATAATAACCTTGAACATAGTGCGTTCCAATAATGATATCTTGTTTCACCAGGCGGCTGTAAATTAAAAGGAGGTCATTTTTAATTACCCCGGGGTGACCGAATATTGTCCATCCTACCTTGGTGAGACCCTGTGCTGATATGGCAGTAGGGTAATAAAATTCAACCATGGGCCCCTTTGACCACAATCCAGGCTGGCTTCCATCTTCTCTTTGCTTACCTGTGCTGGTCCAATTAGGCTTGGCTGGGAGGACAGGCCAACCCATAGCGGGAAACACTGACATTTCACACAGGAAGCACTCTCATGAATATGGAGCAGAGTAATTATGGCTGTAATGGGCTCTCTCCTTCGCCACATATGGGCGCAATAATTTTAGGTTGCTTTCAGGAAAGCAGGTGATAGGGAGAGGGCGATATGCAAATATGCAGAAGGCAGAGTGAGGCCACGCGTAATGACACATCAGCGCTGCAGATAGGATCGGATGTACATTTAGTTTACCCCGTGTGTGACACTACACAGTAAATCAGCATTTACAGAGTTGAGAAGGGTTTTTGTAAAATGATACATCGTCCATTTAAATGGGAGAAGAAAATGAAGGAGCTATAGGTCACTCAGTGTGGCTCTGCTGGGAAAGGCCTCTGTTGCAAGCTTTATTGCAGATCCTTGCAAGTTTTTCAAGGTTTTTCAGACCCTCTCAAATGTAGTCTCATGGTAGCCACGCAATTAAAACAGCAGAAACCATAAGAAACACTACTGCAGTTACTCCAGGCTGAATGCAGCTGTATAGTATTAGTAACACAATGAAATAACATAACATGATTTGTACAGGAGTAGAGTTTTGTCTTGTCCTTCAACTTAAAAGACAAGTATAACCTAAATAGCATAACCATTTTCCCACTTTCCCAAACCTGTGAAATGTTTACATCTATTATTATACACTACTATGGGCTATGATTCTCTAAATCTTAACCTTTGAAGCATACAGGAAGTTAGCTTCACAGAAGGTAGCTGACTAGGCCTATGATACTATGAACAGATAAGCAGATATCATCTGTGTATGAGCTGATAAGCAGATACGAGATATCAGCATGCACACACAACTCAGGCAATAATTCTTCAAAACTTATTCATTTTCCTTCAACTAAGTTAGATTTCACACAAAGATGAGGCAGCAATTCAGTGTCACATTTGTGTGGATCTGTAGGTCTAATGTTTTCCCAGCTGCACGGCCATCAGGACAGCTACTTTACAATAAGCTATTATGAATAAAGCACAGTTTTTTCTGATCCAGGATCACCTGATCACCTTGAAAATCTCAACCAAGAAAAAGGAAAAAAAATAAAACCTCAAATGGTCATAATGAGAATCAAGGAGCCTAACCAAAACAGATGTGATAAGAGCCTTGGTGCGGTGCCTTGTGATGCACATTCTGGCACACAAACAAAAAGGAAATATGCTTTAAAGTAAGTACACACGTCGGACAAGGCAGCCAATAAACAAACATCTTTTGAGACTAACAGCATACCACGGTCAAAGCAGACTGCTCAGAAATAAACAAATCAGTCAAACAAGTAAACCTATCTTGCAGTTTCAGGCAATATCCAATTTGTGAGTTGGGGCAGCAACAACAAACACACAAGGTGTTATTGGCCAAAACAGATACCTCATAAAACTAATCCCTGACCATAGATATCCAAGATACTGTACATGGAGGAAAGCAGTGAAAAGAACAAGCAGCGTCAATATTTCAGCTGCGTCTGATGGAGGAACTGAGCGTAGCTAAAATAACTCGCATGGCTGTGTCTTTTTTTGCCAGCTCTAGCTAGGCTAAGTGCAATCCCTGATGGGCCTTGGCAAAAGCAATCAGGCCTGAGCAGGAACATCTGCCTGAATGTCTCTTAACATTGTGCATGCTGACGACAGCTTTAGGCTTTTAAAAAGACACTGGCTTCCCATATACTCGCAATGTTACCTTGTCTCACGCCTAGGTTGTGCTGTGTCCTGGCATCCTCTTCGGCTTTCAGAGGAGGCAGAATAGCCGCCTGTCTTTAAATAAATGTACATTTAGATGAATTTTAGAAAACCTTGGAGGGGAATCAAGGTTCTAACAAGCCTTTCTCTCATCTGCATCTAGCCGGCTGAAAGATTCAAAGGCTTCATTTAAACTGGGGACTTTTTTCCTTCTTTTTCAGTAACCGTTGTGTAGCAAATTGCTAATTGCAAACATTTTTGATCTATTGAACACTGGAATTAGCATAGCAATGTGCTTGACTCTCCTCATCAAAAGCACAGCACTCACAGGATCTGATAGAAGCATGAATTGCTTTCCATAACCCCAATTCTAAAGTTCATTTTGAAACAGTTGCTACTGAATGATAAAAAACATTACCTAAGTTTGTCTTTTTCTAGTGGAAATACTTTAATATTAAAATAATATTTATCTTGGAAACCTGTATCACTTGATCTCATCTCATCTAATACTAGTTTCATGCTTCTTTACATAGCTAACAGGATTCTATTGCATGTTTAGACTCCATATTCACTGGCTCCCTAATCTCCAATAATCCCCAATGGGATAGCAACCTTGTGCTAAAATAAGGGGGTTTATTGAGATTTCACACCAATGGTGAGACTTTCATCAAATCTAGTTGCTTTTTTTTTCACTTTCCACTACTGGCTTGCAACTATGTCTGAAAATAGCAATGTCATCTGTGAAAAAGTCAGCGATTGTGTCTGATAACACTGTAAAATGAACATTAAAGTACTGTACAAATGTATTCTCTAGAGCATAGAACAGATGGTCATTTATTAACAGCAGATATCTAAGCCACCAGGGAAACTATTTGTTTACACAAGTGTATACTGAACAAAAATATAAACGCAACACTTTTGTTTTTGCTCCCATTTTTCATGAGTTGAAATAAAATATCTAAGACTTTTTCTATGCACACAAAGGCTTATTTCTCTCAAATTTTGTTCACAAATTTGTATAAATCCGTGTTAGTGAGCACTTCTCCTTTGCCAAGATGATCCATCCACCTGACAGGTGTGGCATATCAAGATGCTGATTAAACAGCATGATTATTGAACAGGTGTGCCTTGGGCTGGTCACAATAAAAGGCCACTCTAAAATGTGCAGTTTTATCACACAACACAATGCCACAGATGCAAAGGAGAAGTGCTCACTAACACGGATTTAAACAAATTTGTGAACAAAATTTGAGAGCATTAGGCCTTTTGTGTGCATAGAAAAAGTTTTAGATCTTTTATTTCAACTCATGAAAAATGGGAGCAAAAACAAAAGTGTTGCGTTTATATTTTTGTTCAGTATATAATAAAACCCGGAACTCTTCACCAACATGTTACACAGGCATCATCTATTTTGTCCACACCTGATATAAGCTTGTTAGTGCAAAGCGCTCTAATAACACCGTTCAGTCAGACAAGCAGAGAGGGAAAGAGAGGGTAAGAGAAAGATATACAAACAGAGAAAGTCAGAGAGAAACACAAACAGAATGACAGAGTTGAAGAAATTATAGATGTTTACCCAAATCAGGAGGTTTTGAATCAAGGTAGCATCTATTTTACCCCATCCCAGCACCCATTTACCTCCTGTATAAAAGAGCAATGAGACGAGCATCAGTTTCCTACTTAATTATCTCTCTAATGGAGGAAGAGAATGGCATTTAATTACTCGGCCCCAGATTTAGACTCGTGGCGTGCAAGAGGTAAATGGATTTAATGTTGCGAGGATAAATGGAGCTACGGCGATGATATGCAGATGTTTGCACATGTGCAGCGGGCGTAACAAACTACCACACGGCACTTGATATGCCGTTACAGCCTCCCGTGTAAATCTACTCTGTACTATAAGAGCCGTAAGGAGTAATCACATGGCATATAAAGCCCAAACACAAGCCGTAAAGCATGATGCCCCTGTGTGTGTTATTGAGTGATTATCTTTTTGAAACAGTCTTGTTAAAAATAAACATACAGGGGAGAACCAGGGTTGACGCCCAGAGAATTTTAATCCGATAAGCACACAGAATTTGAACTCCATTCTCTGGGTCGAAAAGTCGTAGGAGGCCTGGGCATGTGAACTGCAGAGGGATGAGAGAGAGAGAGGTGGAGGGGAAAGGGGAAAACGGGGACACGCACTTTACCTGAAGTGACTTTTTGCTCCCTCTCTGCCAAAGGGCACAGTCATAGACTCAAAGTCTGCCTGCTGCATTAATCCACAGTAATCTCTCTTCAAAGTGAGGCTGCAAAACTATAGGGAATACGGGCCTGTCAACAACATTTAGTTGGCGCATCACCACTCCCTGTTCTTCTGTTTAGATCTTGTTCCACTGCTTACTCTTGCAAACTGATTGCTTCCTTTTGCTTTTGCTACTGATTGCTTCTGGATTACCATTGACTGAGTGTCTGTTGTATATTCTCTAGCCAGACTGACTGACCAACTACTAGCTGTTTTTTAATCTGCCTGGCTGGCTGCTGCAGAGACAAGGCACTTTATTTAGTCAAACCAAACACACACGCATAGACACGTGCAAGCAGACACATACTGGAATTCTCTATTCGAGGACATGCATTATGCTCTTTCACACATGCACAGATGTGAGCGTGCGCACACACACACACACACACACACACACACACCGCCTCAAATAGCCAGCCCATTCTGTACATCAGCAGAAAAGTAGACCGATAGACCCTAAATAGACCATGCTATACCTTCAAGCTGCTGTAGCATCAGGCTACTGAAGTGTAATCAGAAGCCTCGGTCCGCCTCAAGGTCAATTCATCAGAGAAGTTCTCATGCCTGAATTATACATGACAGCTTCTGTAAACCATAAATGTTGAATATCCCGTTTGCACACAAGAAATGACATAGAGAAAAAAATGGAAAATGAGAGAGAAGGAGAGAGAGGAGAGAGAGAGAGATTACAGAGAATAGTAGCTGTGCAACCTGTCACTTAAAATAAATGTCAGCAGGGTGAAACCGGTTTATGCCAAGGCAGAAGGGTTTAAAACAAACATAAATACAAGGACAACACTTGCACAAAACATGCACAAATGCACTGCACACATCCACATACAGACACAGAGTGACTACACAGTAAACAAATTAAATTAATATTTTTAATGCTACATTTTACACGACAGAGAGAAAATAAGGTGATTGGAGTTGATCTTATTCACCTCTGCTACTCAAGATGGAGCCTTCAACTGTTAAGTTCCAATGTCAGACTCTTGCTGTGAACCCAAACGAGCAAATCAATACTGTATCGACTAAGGTCAGCCTCCTTGAACTCTCTCTCTGCTTCGCTCCCTCTCTCTTTCTCTCTTTGTGCATCTCTGCCTTTCTCTCTCCATATATATGCTTTTAATCTCTGCTGAGAAAGAATAAAAATGTGAAGGACTGAAAACTAGGAATGCAAAGGCTGCCAGCAGCGTATCAAAGCGTAAATCTGTAAACACACACCGGATACTGTAAAGAGTAGAAATATATTGCACCGCAATAAATTGATTTCAATATTGTTTCAAATACTTGAACTGCATGATGCACGTACTAATATAAACACTCGAAAGTGGGCTCATATTGTACTTGCAGGAAAAGATAAATCAAATGCTTATTCAAGTATTCAATATAAGCCAAGACTGCCGTTTGCTTCTGAACCAATTCATGAACAAAGCATCCAATAAAAATGAACTGACTTTTTGTTTGGTGTTTGGTGTTAACAATACAGTTCCTCGATTCCAATTACAGGTATTCTCATTCTTCTTATTCATGTGGGCCATGAGTCATAATGCTGGACTAGTGCCATATTGAAGGAGATGAAAGTTAAGTGTGCCGCCGTTGAGGTTGCCACACTGGATAGCCGATCGACTATTGATTTCCACTTGGAGGGCACAAAACTGTGTAGAGCAGAGCGATGGCGGAGGGGACACCGGCTGACAGCAAGCGAGGCTCAAATTAAAGATTTCCCGTCCATGAAATGAAAAACCTCCAGCAGGACCAATAAAGTGGCTCCTGTTGAGTGGACACAGCCACGCTCACACACACACACACACACACACACACACACACAAATAGCCTCCACATCGCATACTTAAATACCGCTCACATACAAACGCACAAATACAGTAAATACAAACTCTTCACAAACACACACACTTAAACACCCCCAAGCCACCCCCGCCACACACCCTTACCTTCCGCCCACAGTATACCCTTGTGCTGTTGACAGGAGGAGTTATGGCACTCTGTGTGGGGGAGGGTATAACACTGACAGTGATGACATTATCCCTGCCCCTCTTCTGTTAGGAAACCACAGCGCCTTGTCTCATAAATAAAGGCGAGGCTCCATTAAGACCAATGACTGTATCCATCCTCCCCTGTCTCCCATTATAAGGCCATCTGCATCCATCGACACACACATCCCTCCTGGCAAGGCCACGCAGGGCCCATCAGACACAGGGAAGCCGGCAACGCTTCATCGCCGAAGCCCGCAGATACAGCCTGTCTCGCCTTGATGAGGTCATAAAGATAGCGCCAGCATGTGCGCTGCCACACGCGCTGATGCGGGCCGACATGTACGCAGGGAATTCAGCGGTGAATTCAGTTTTGTCTGGGGAGACGGGGGTGGGAGGGAAAGCGGAGACGAGATAGGGATATATGTGCGCGCGTGCTCATGCACCTGAATGTCAAAGACAGAGAAGCGCACACTTTTCGTTCAATTTTTTACCCTCATCCTTCTTAAGCCAGCATCTCTGCCCCATCTCTCTGGTCAAAAAGTAAACTGGTGTCTCTTCAGTTGGAAAATGGCTTCCGTCCCGCCCACACACAGAGCGTTGCTGCGGTGTGGGAATAAAACCTGCCTTCCTGCCTGGCTCCCTGCCTGCCTGGCTGGCTGCTCATCTATCTGTGCAAGCCTATGCTCAATCATTGATGAGACCAGGTCCTCTGGTACGTATGAAAGGACCAGGCAAAGGAGCGCAATCACCATTACAGTGCAGGAGAAGCATTAGTGAAAACCACATATTAAAAAAACCCCATCCTCAGGCAGACACTAATGGTGCAGAGAACAGACACACAGAAGAAACTTTACATGAAACATTGATCGAGGCGGATCGACATGAGAGGCGTGTACAGTGTGGTTGGTCCAAGCCGCAAAAAACATGTTTGTTCCACAATAATAATTTGCACGATGTTTGTGCATGCACACACATGCAGACAACACACACACACACAGGAACGATAAGGTATGGATCTAGCTGAGTGTGTTACCGCTCTTCTCTCCTTTGTGCCGTCTGTGTCTCCAGCCTGCTGTTACCATTTATTAATATTATTTTTCTAAGGATGTGTCCCTACTTATTCTCTCTCTCTCTCTCTATCTCTCTCTCTCTCCTCTCTCTGTGTGTCTTCCTTGCTGTGTTGTCACACTTCCCATTGTTTTCCATGGAGTCAGATCTCTGTGTCTCTCCTGCCTGTTTCCTTCTCATTCACACCAGGCTCTGGGCACTCAGGGACAATGATGCCAAAGCATCGCCAGAGGCAACCAGAGAACGAGAGCTCATTATTCCTCCATTTCAGCAAGCCTCTTGCTCTCCCAACAGTTAGAAAATCAAAAAAAACAACGCTATTCCCTAGGACAACAACAGAAAAAAACAGGAGGAAAAAGACAGAACATGAATATATTTTTGCCGGAGTATTTATCTTTGAATTCCATGCGGCAGAGGCAGTCTAGGTGTGTATAAAATAGCGTATCACAGTACACTCAAAGGGGGGAAAAAAGACTAGGGAGGTGAGGCTTGAACACAGATAATCTGACCCTAAATAAAAATGTGGGGACATTTAGTGTACATCACTTTACACTTTCATAGACCCATGAAAAAGTCTGAGCAAGTATAAATAATTAACCCCCACCCAACGCACAACCCCAGCTCATCTCCAACAATTTCATGGCACAACTCTTTTTCACCTTGTGAGCACAGACTAGGGGAGTAAGTAGAGTGCATCTGTATTATAGAAGATATGTGCGATATGTGTGTGTGTGTGTAGTGGGGGAGTTGAGGGAGAGGAGGGTGGGGGGGTTGCTACATACAGTAGGGAGCTAGGCTCAGCACTGTTCATTGCTGAGCTTTCGGTGGGCCTGCCTGCGGTTCACGCTCCACATTACTGGATCAGAAGCAACCCTCAGCCCGCTGGGTGAACTCTTCAACTCCTTGCTGAGTGAGCGAGTGAGCGGGGCAGGTGGGCACAGCCCTCCTGAGCGCTCGCTGTAGCCCTAAGATAGGCCCTTTCTGCACGTAAACACACAGGAGCCAATCCGGTGGAGGGAAGCTGCACTTCACTGATAAAACGCTACCCTGAGCGAACCTCGAACCTTTACATGTTCTCCCTCTCTCTCTCTAGTTTCTCTCTCTCTCTCACTCTCTCTCTCCTACTCTTGCTCTCTTTAGCCTCTTCCACCCACTCCTCACCTCTCGGTTATATGAGGTGGTAAGAGGTGGTTGCTGTGTCGGTCGCGGTTCACAGTTTAATGGAGTCAAGGTTTAGCAAGTACAAACTGGAGGTGCATGTGTAAATGGACAACTGAGGAGCAATGGGTTCAAAGGACAACAACCATCCCCGAAAAAAAAATGAAAAAACCCTTCAACATCTCTATTGAGGCTTATCTGAGAAGAAACAATTTTTTGTTTCTCATCCAAACAACTAGTTAGTGCCTCAAATTGGCTTCAGCTCCCTCTACACTTATAGTCTCCATTTTTATTGTTAGGATTTTTCAGTTATCAACTTCAGGTTCTATTTGAGCAAGGCTTTGCACAGGCTTATTAAGCTGTGATGGAATAGGCACATCTGGATGCAGGAGAATCATGCCGTCGTGAGAGGACCCAGATGGATTGAAAAGCAATTATATGTGTCGGATTAATTATGAGTCGTAGCTTTGTTGCTACATACACTTCTGTAGTGCAGGAATGGAAGTGAAAGAAAAAAACAACAACGCCGTTTAAATACAGAAACAGATGTCGCTGGCATAGTGATAACAGTTATTTCAACACCAACGCTGCATTGCTTTGAAGACTAAATAACAGGGCTCTGGGAACAGGGCCGGTGAGATACATGTCGTTTGAGTGTGAGGAGGGAATGCCTTATATAGTGTCACTGCAAGCAGAAATGAGAGGTCCCAGACATAAGAAAACACCTTGCTATCAGGAGACATTTTTTTCTATTAATATGGAAATCGTACACAGGCGCTTTCAGAGAGATTTTGTGATAGCCATACGCCAGTTGTAGGGGCAATATCAAAAGCTGCTGAAGTGGGAAGTGGGTTTAATGTGTTGTGAAACCCGGGGTCATGAGAGGGTGAATGCAAGGTGCAATGGGAGAAATTGCGGATACCGTTAACCTCATTCTGTGCAAACTTTGCTGTCCTTCCCACTGGCTTCCTGCATATATGTCATGAGTATGTTGAGTGCACTTATACACGCACATGTTTATGCATGCATAGAAGTTACAACTCAAGCCGGAGAGGCCACTTCGAACCACTGCACCTGCAATGCACCGACTCCCCTCAGGAGATGAGAGCTTGAGGAGAAGGCAGGGAAACAGAAGGATGTGTTCCAAACCCAGGAGTCTTTGACGCTGGTTCAACACACCTCCGCAATAAACTTGTCCAAACTGCCAGGGAGATGAAGACCGATGCTGCTACTGAATAAGTCTCTGTGCTGCGGGGTGCCACTCAGGTAGTGAGCTGTAAATGCTCCCCCAAAAATACCGGATTAATGCTGTCTTGTTGTGTACCTTGCGTGTATGCATTTTTTCACATTTTGAATAGGGTTAGCTATTGATCATATACATGCTCTTACATTTTTTTTTATTTTTTTTTTTGGGGGGGGGGAGAGGATAGCAAGGAGGAGGAGAGGAGACTTTGATTGTTATTAAAGTTTGGCTGAAGCATGCATGGTAATCACAGCCCTCTTTTTTACTGTGGCTGAGCAAAATCAATCCCTGAGATTTCTGTGCTCGGCAGACTCCTAACAAAGAGCAGCCGGCTGGAAAATAGGCCCACCGTCACCCCACAACACCTGGCTAGCCAAGACACTGCATGGGTGCTTGCTTTGGAAAGACACACACACACACACACACACACACACACACACACACACACACACACACACAAGCCAGGAAAGGCAACCTTCAGCTTTGCTCTCTCAATGCCAATGACGCGGTGGCTGAAAGACTTGTACAAAGCAGACCAAGGCTGGCTATGACCTCTATAGAATTAAAGAGAATAGATTAGATTGGAGAGGAGATGTGACACACGTTGGGGGGATTGTGACTGGCACTGCAGTCACAGCCAATTGAAATGCACGGCGACACAGGACAGATAGCCAGATATAATGTCACACAGATCAGCATATTAAAACTCCGGTTAAACAGGTTTCATAGCTGTTTCCTTGAGTGGCATTAAGATGTGTTAATGCCGTCTGGGGAGCAGGGGAATGTATCATACCTTGAAGAATTTTTAATCCTTGCTTTACACGGCATGTCAGCGAAGAACGCTTTCCCGTTTACAGCAACAGGCTCAGGGTCTGGGAGGATCCCACACCTGCAAGTCAAGTGCCTTGCTCAAGGGAACACTGACAGTGCTGTTTCAGGCTACCATCTGCCCTTATTTACTTCATATTTTGTCAAGCTGTGAAGGGTGAAAAATAGTAACAGGCAGAGAGATATGCCATACTGAAGAGCTTATCATCTGTTTGTATTCATCATCATGTTTACTTTGCATTGTCTCTCTTCTCTCACTTGTACTGCATAATCTAACCTCAAACTGGGAAAATGTGTGTGCTCAACTGAATGCACGTGTCTGTCTTTGTGTGTGTGTGTGTGTGTGTGTGTGTGTGTGTGACCTAAATATGCATTTGGTGAAAACCACACCGGCGCCACACTGGTTGGCTTGCGTCCATCCAAATAAAACTGTTTGTGCCAATGAGCGCAGACCTGCCGTCCAAACAGCACGTCAGATTGCCATAATGGCCCTTTGTAATGGAAACAAATGCCATTGATCAGCACCACCATCCGCCTTCAAAGCCCCTTCCAAGGGGCTGCCTTAGTCAAACAGCATATTAAATGACTGGCTACGCCACAGAATGTTATAGGTAAACAAGTCCTTTCACCATCCGCTAGCTGGGCTTGGCTCAAACTGGGGAATGAGTGCTTGTGAGTGATTTTCCAGCTGGTTGGCATAGAAGCTTGTGCTTGGCTTGATGTCTGTTTTGTTTTTTATTCAATCAGAATCACTTCTGTGTGATGTTTTTTTTGCTACTCCAAATTTGAGGGCGGTCAGTTGGTTTTAGAGGTTAAGAGTTGCGTATTGTCATAACAGTTTGGCTGATCTCCAGCTCTCTTGCTTTCTCTCTCTCTCTTTACCCTCCCCTCTCCTCTCCTGGGCACGGGGCAGAGGCAGTATCCATTTGCTTGTCTGACTGCAGCCAAGGGACCAACTGTCTGCCTCACAATATCATGCATCGCCAGTCCCATCAGAGCCCGCAATGCAGAACGCTAACCCTAACCCAAGCACCTGCCTCCATGGGAAGAGGAGAAGGGTGGAACAGTGGGAGGGAAGTCGGGGAGAGAGAGGGAGAGAGAGAGAGAGAGAGAGAGAGAGAGAGAGAGAGAGAGAGAGAGAGAGAGAGAGAGAGAAAGAGAGCGAAAGTAAACAAATATAAATCGCGAAGCATGTGCTCGCCATCCCCAAGTGCAGCTTGAGGTGAATTTAGTTTCAAATTGCTAAAGCGAGATAGATAACAAATGAAAGAATTTATAAAGAAATGGTGGAATCCTGCCTCTTTCATGCACATCAAAGAACACATTTCTCTTGAGCAGCAGGGGGTTGAAATCACAAGGCAGACTCAACTCTGAATCCCTTTCATGAATTCTCCCCTAATGCTGTGGTTTTAATGAAGTCAAATTACACAGGAGTTTCCAAGGGAAAAAAGCATGACCGAAACGTAATTTATTACTGAAAAAATAGAAGCCAGTGATTGAGAAATGTGTTTATCACTAATGCCAGTTATTTACTGAGGAAGCTCTAAAAATCGTATTGTGAGAAAATTATGATATACCAAATACTGCTTTTGGCAACTCCGCCCTGACTATTCCTTTCCATAGCACTAACTGATTTTGTGAAAATCATATATACTGTATAGTCAAGAGTATTCAATATACACTCTATATGAATAGTTTTGTTCCAACATATAATATCCACCAATTGGAAAAAACTGCACTGAACCTACACTGACAACATAATTAAATAAATTACAGTACATTTTTAAAGGATAATAGGTCAGCTTAAGTCTTTTTTTTTGTCTGATATGAAAATATCTACCATTCTGAAAAATATTTCTTCATTTACACATAAAAAGCCCACATTCCAGGTCGTGATGGGAACAAATCTTGTTAAAAAAAAATGACCAGGGCGCACCTATGCAAATTCAAGCCAACCATCAAGATATATGTTCTGACATCTCCGGGGAGCATGTGTAGCCTAATTTGCAACACGGTGAGGTGACACATGGATGTGAGTGGGGAGGGAGAGCCGTTGTGGCCCGTGGCACAACTCCCTCCCTCTGTCTCAGTCTTTCTCTGCCGTTTCTGTCTCTGGTGATCTCTCTCAAGCTTCTCTGTCCTCCCCTCCCCTTTAACTTTTCTTTACCCCTCTCTCCCAATCTGCCCCCCCCCCACTCTCTCTCTTTGTTTCCTTCCCACCCTCCCTCCTTATTTCCCTCCCTCCCTCCCTCCCTTCTCTCTCTCCTCTGAGTGAGGCAGCAAAAGGAACAGCTGGGGAGGAGCTGCTGTGGAGTGTACTGATGATGATGACGATGATGATGATGAATCCCCATGGAGACGAGACCTGTCAGGCTCCCACACTCAGACAACACACAGAGGTGATGAGTGCTGTGCGAGGGACGCGATCCTCTGTCACACAGCAGACTTGACGTCTCTGTATGTCTGCCGGCAGAACAACTCCCTGTATGTACGGTATAATGTATGAAAAGCCCAGATCAGACTGTATTATAATCATCTCCCCTGCCTGGCATTTTCAAGTTTATTACTTGAATTAACCCACAGCCTAGTTCACCATGGGGATTTCAGTTAAATTCTTTTTTTTTCTGCAAAGTTTGAACCATCGTCAGTTTTTCTAAATCTCTATTTATGCCAGCAGTAGCATGTTCAACTTCCTGGTACAATACTATGCGCTGCGTTGACTTGGAGACTTGAGTTTTTTTAACCTTAGACCTTAGAGTTTAACAAGAGTTGTGTAAAACCTTTCGGAAATATGATAATTGAGACTAGCAGGACATTTTGTACACAAGTCTTTTGTACTGTTGGCCTTCTCCGGCACTCCAATCTCCACATAATGAAGGCTGACGCATAAACAGCGCTCAGAAACAGCAGAAATGTCTGAGGCGTATGAAGGACAACGATAACTGGCCTTGCTTGGGCTTTCATTGGCAAAAGCTGATATGATGAGATTTCAGTACACTCTCATGCACATACAGTAAATAACAATGTTTGCAGTGTGGAAAGGCTGTGAACCAAAACATTGTGGAATGTAGTTTGCATTGAACTCGATGCCCTGTGCTTGAGACAACAATGGGAACCTAAAGGGAATTTAATGTGAATGGAAAATGAACAAGCATCTTCACTGATAATGCAAAGGTCTATCGCACCCTATGCAATTCTTCAGCATGTCCGTGTAAAGTCGCCTACTATTCCAACAACATTAATTTTAAAGGTGACTGGCATATTTCATACTGTTGCAATTTAATAGCACATGGGCAGCAATCCTTAAAGCAATATTCCACTTAGTTTTAACATGGGGGTTATTCAGCACTTGAACACCATGAAAACCAGAATATAAACTACTCACCAAGATCGGATGCAGCTGGGTTTGTAGCGTTTGAATGAGGCCACGAAAATAGCTTGAAAACTTACATTTAACACATTTGTGAACAGATTCAACAACATATCCCGCTTTTAAGACAATAAAGCAGTAACTGGTCTGTCCTCAGTGTGCATTTCTGTTCCTGGTTTACACTAAAATTAGTATTTAAAAATAAAACTAGATCCAGTCTCCCAAACAGGAACTATCTCTTCTAAATTGTATCCCTCCGCTATGCTCTCTTCTATCAATAAAAATGCTATTTACTGAAATTATGTTCTAAAAAGCCGGACCAAAGGAGGGATCTGTTGTTGAATATGTTCCCCAACGTGTTCAGTTTTCAGGCTATGTTTGTGGCCTCATTCGAATGAATGGGAAGTAAAAATCATAACGTTACAAACTGCATCCGATCTTGGTGAATAGTTTTTATTATGGTTTTCATGGTCAAGTGCCGAATAACCCCCATGTTAAAACTAAGTGGAATATTACTTTAAAAGATAACACGAGTAGTATTCTGCTTTTGGCTCACTGCCAACATTGGTAATGGCATAATGGCATAATGGCGAAAATAACTAAATAAAAACGCATCCTTATAAAAAAAAGAGAATTAATATATAAAAAAAAATATATTTTTTGCTGCTGTTCTTTGTTCAAATTTCCTTTGACTTCATCTCAGCCATTTGATGTATTTTAACACATTGGATACATTTTGTTAAATTAGATTTTTTTTTTTTACTAATTTTGCCTAAAATTACAAAATTCTAATGAAAACAAAGCTATCTTCTTATCAACCTACATAGCGTCCCCCAACTCTTCCAGTTTTTATCTCGTTCCAAATATGGCTTGGAGAGGGCAGCATTCATCACTTGCCAGTGGCACGTCCTAATGAAGCCATCGTTTGTCTGCCTAATGGCACCTGGGCCCCATCTGTCATTGGCAAGCCAATGCAGAGACGCGCAGCATTCACCTTGCCAGCTCTCATTCGCCGACAGAGAGGGGATAACGTCCGACCTTACCCCGCGTGTGTCTCTTTCGCATGCTGTGAAATCCCTGTAACAACACTACCGCCCAATATGGCCTCTTGCACTCCATCGATGTACGGCCGGCTGAGTGTTTTGGCCGAGGAGAAAGCATGCCACTGCCTCCGTGCCACAGTTCCCCAACGTGGCTCGGACAGGGAGTGTGACATATGCCTGTGTTGTCAGGAATGTGGGGTGGGTGAGCGTGTTTGCAGCTCGACAGCTGGAGCCGGGCTCGGCAGCCTCTCTTAGGGGAGCACTTCATGGCTCTTGCGTCTACTACACTGCCATGGCCTGAGGGCTGGCTTGACAACAGTTAACCTTGGATTTATCTAGCCCACTGCCTCACTCACCAACATACTCACCCACAATTACACACGTACGTACACACACACAAACAGAAACGGCATGCAAAAACACTTCAAAGCAACTCTGTACAGTTTTCACACACTCGTATACAGACACATGGATGCATGCAAACACACTTCAAAGGCATAGGTTACTGTATAAGTTATGCACAGATGTGGGCTGCATACATACAGTACATGTACACACACAGACGCACTCACTGTTTCACACACATACACAGAAGGTGCCACCGTCGAACCGCCACAAGGCCTGCCGACCACACTAATACTCTTTTGGTTTGCAGTCTCCACTATCTGAGGCTTCTGAGTCGCACACAAAAAACTCTCCTACTCCTGTATTTTTAGCGTAAAAAGGCTGTTTCCCATTCATTCTCCCAGTTTTCCATCACTTAGCTAGGCTCATCCGTGCGCCTTCACGCCGGGGGGGTTGGGGGGCGAAATCCATTACATTACTTTATGATGCTACATCTGTTTAGCCAACCCTGCAAATTAAAGCACCTCCAAGCAGGCTCATCGCTCAACACACTCAATTAAAATTACACTGCCTTGTGCATAGATATGCTTCCTAACCCACTTCCTTGCTTTTTCTCTGGTGTTGTGGGGGGAGGGGGGCAGCGGAGAAGGATTGAGATAAAGTAAGAGGGTGGTTTGTCATGGAAATAAGTAAATTACTGCTCTATTATTTTTGCTTGATTGGTGTGCATTCTCTAAAGGCCTGCTGAGACGTTTCTGCACATGTGTGAGTGTGTATGCGTGTGTGTGTATGAGTGTACATGCTTGTGAGTGTTATATATATGTATGCATTCAGGCTTGAAGGTGTATATTTATGCACCGATATATACGGCATGCTTGTGAATGTATTCATGTGTGCACTCATGTACATGCTTGGAAGTGTGCCTGCACTGAAGTATTGGTCTGCTGGGATGATAGTTCTGAAGAACCTGATGCATCAGTATGTATGAAGTGAAGACTTCAAGAATCCCAATAGAAATAGCCCAAAATTGACTGAATACATTGAATTTCGGCTTTCCCGCAGAAATTGGCAAAATTCAAGTGAAAATTCCAAGTGATATTTATTTTCCAAAAGGCTTCTTGGAGCGGCCCAGTCTTCATATTTTGACTGGACTGGCAACTTTGGTGCTTAATTAGTGCTTAATCAGCCTTACATATGGCTATTGGACATAGCACTGCCTTCTGCTGTGGAGCAATGATTTGTAGAAGAGAGTGAGAAAAAACAGCAGAAGATGGTGTTTTGTTCTAAAGTACAGGGACTGTGATTTAGAAGACATGCACCATAGCCTACGTAAGCACACATCTCTCTCTCTCTCTCTCCCTCTCCCTCCCTCGCAGCAGACCTATGCCTTATTGAAGTTGACAATGGACAAGAGCGGCATGGCAAAAAGTAATTATGAGGAAAAACTGCATAGCTGCCCACGCAATCATCTGTGTCAGGGGCCACACAACGGAACACGGGGCTTGCTTAAATGAGCCTGACAAGCCCAGAGAATATTAATTTTCTCTCTCCTGATTTTATCTCCTCGTGCATGTATTATTAAACTCTTTCTCATCAAGGCCACAAAATGGAAATGATGAATGGTGGTCCAGATTGGCAATGCGGTTCCTAGAGGTGCGGGTGTGACTAAGGGGGTTGAGCTAGAGGTCAGACGCACACAAGCACACACACACACACACACATAAACACAGCAGGAGCAAAAAGTCACACGCATACACACACCTCCCTGGTGGCTGGCTCTGCAGGAGATGGCCTGAGTGGTCTGATTGGGGTTCTGACCAAAATGAAATGGTGGACGGCCCTCCGCCCTAACAGCAAATGGCGGGGACATAGCCTGTAATGACCACCACTTACATGCCCTCACACGGACACACAAACACACAGAAACACACAGAAACTCGGCCGCACACACCGAAGTCCAAAGAAGTCAGAAGTTAGAATTACAGGTTTGCCCTCCTGATTGCAGACCCCTAGGAGCGTGTAGGCTCTATACTGGCTCCAAGCAAGTACACACAATACTTACAACGACAATACACATTGTATAGGCCCAATCAGTATGATTGTACCTTTTGGAAAGAATGAGAGCAGATGCACGTCTACATAGGGAAATCTTTCTTTTTTTAAAAAGAAACTAGAACTGTTCCCCTTAAGCTAACAACACTGTAAGATGGTCTATCTCACCTTGCTTTCTACGTTAAATAGAAAACAAAAAATTTCATATCAAAGAGTGCTGTTAACTTGATCACATTGATTATTACATTAATATATTTTGGTGCCCTGCAAAAAGCCTTGTATTTGTAATACTGCCATAATCTAATGTGCCGGCTAACAATCTCCTTCATGCATAGAACATGACAAAGACAAGCAACTGAGTCTCAATTGTTAAAAATGTAATATGCAAGGTTGTTGAAGGAGAAAACAGTCAGTTTTCTCAATTCCTGGGTTCACTTTTTGAAAAAGTGTTTTTTACATGACAGAGGCATATCCATCTGAAGGTCATTCCCTTAGAGAGCATGGATAGTGTGCCACCTGATGTAGGTAGACATCAATATGTCTAACAGTGCATTTTTTTCCATGACAAAAAAATCCTCTTTCATGAACATATTATTACAAACACAACAGAGAGCATGGTGTCTATAGTATACAGTAAGCCATTCTGGGACAAATGTATTGTGACTAATAGGATGAGGAGATCGCATTAATGTCAGGACAATCCATTTGAATTACATATCAAACTCCAGCTACACAGTGCAAGATCATAACATATTCTGTTAGCATCATTATGCAAGGAAATAGAGATGGCAAATAATGTGTCTCCACACTTGTGAGGGAATCTGTCAGTTCTCGATGTATTAAACATATCGTTTTCCACCTTATGGGCCCACTCCCAGTTGCATCCCTATGTGATTATCTATCTCAGCTGTCAATCTTCACAGCCAGAGTTTACATGAGCATGTAGCAACGCACTGCGGTGGAATGCGCAACACGCATACACACACACACGCAAATGTACCAGATATGGCTTCACCAGAAACCGACATGATGATAAGAGGCTTCCACAGCAACAGCGGACATGAGAAAAAGAAGGGAATCGCTTCTTTCATCTGATTTCACAACAGATCCCAGTGCAGGAGAATGTGCTGTAGTAGATGTGGGGAAGCTGAAAAGATAGGGGAGGAACATGGTGTTGCTAAAATTAATAGCAAGGTTGCTGTTTGAAAAGGTTCATTGAGTTCCTCTCCACTGAATCCTTATTGACAGCTCAAAGTAAGCTCAGAGTTTGGAAAGGGATAAATTGGGGCCCAGTTTACCATCTGTGAGTCATCATCTCTGTTTGAAAATAAGATATGATATGTTGAGTTTCATTCAAAAATAAAATATCCACCATCTGAACAGTACTTAAAATCAATGCTGGTATGAAAGTGAAACTCATTTTGGAAGAGGAATGATATTTAATTAATATTTATATTTAATATGCAACCATGTTTTAACCCTAACTGTAACCCAAAACAGAAGGGATTTTGGACAGTATTCCATGTAAGCATGAAAAAAATAAAAAGCTACTGAGACTGTAATGTAGTGTTGTACAATGTGTAAATGCTTCAAAAATGGCCTCAGCACATGTTTATGGTCAAGTATGGATGCTTTCCCCAGTGTATTTGGACAAATTATGTACAGCAAATTGTGCTATACTAGTGCCTTTACCATTATAACTTGAATTGCCTCCATTCACACGACACAGCCTGCTTTATGTGGCATATCAGTCGCTATCACAGAACAATCAGTTCCGCAGCTCTATCTGTCCCTTAGCTTCTTCCCAATCAAGCCAGTCTCAATACTCCAAAGTAGCTTCCTATCTTTCCTCTCCTACTTTCATTTTAGAGAGGACTTCGAAGTAATAATTTAAAAAGTAAACTTCATTTCATGTTTAAAAATGTTTTAAACAACAGAACAACTCCCATTTGTGCTGTTGTTCTAAGACTGGTACACATTGAGGAAGGCAGAGGATGAAAGATTCAGGAGCAGGGAAGTAAGTTTAAAATCTCTAGTCAATGCACAGGGAAAGTGGATCATAAGCTCAAACAGGGCTGACAGTAACTCCAACCTCAACCTACATGTGATTTATATACCCAAAGACATCGAATCAATGTTATTGTAATTTGTCCAGTGTTTTTTTTTTTTTTTTTTTACAATCATTTAACAGCCTTGGCCCCCCGCAGCAGGAGAAAAAAGGTAGGCTACACACAATGAAAATCCACTATCTGGTCTTATTGCTCAGAAGCAAGAATTGAACTTTTACACCCTGAGAGCTTCATTTTTATCCATTCATATCCCCATGAAATCCTCTTGGGTGGTTGCACCTTTTCCACTTTTTCAAATTCATTTTTAATAGAGCTGCACATCAGTATTTATTTCTGGGTAAAGGGGCCAGTAATGAATGTTCGCTAATACAAATTGAACTATCCTGGAGCATAAGAGAGGCTTATTTGGGTACTGAAATGTAGTGCTATTCCACAGCAGCCCTCTCAACCATTTCATCTCCATACACACACAGATGCACGTACCCCACTTGGATCTACTTGCAAGCACACAGTCTCTCTCTCTCTTTCTCTCTCTCTCTCTCTCACACACACACACACACACACACACAGTCAGCGGCAGCCACGTGCTGGGCTAACGTGTCCTGGGGATACAGAACATCCGTAGGATAGCAACACTGCTGAGCCCAAACAAAATCAGCTAGCCCATTAAATGAGGCGTGACTCAGGAATCGTGCGTAATTTCTCTTGATGGTGTCTCAACGTGTTTTAAAGTCATTTATATAACGATGCCGATGATTCACAGAGGACGCCAGCAGAAATGGAGCAGAAAAACAGCATATTGACTCCGTTAAGCCTCCCCCGCATTATGTCCCCCGACGTACAGTGGGGCAGTTAACAGAAGGTCAGCATCATGATGTAAGCTGTGGAGGTCACTGCTGTGGCATTGTGGCACCAACAAAGCGAAAGACTACCAGTGTTTCCTTTATGTTCAATTAGCTACGCTGGCACCCCTCAGCTGGAAAATTGCCCCCACAGCTGGAAAAAATGAAAATAGAATACAAATTCATCATCTGGCCTTGTTGCTCACCCCCATCCCTCATATACACACACATAAATAACAGCCATTCTTAAACTGCAACACCTACTGGAACTGATCCTGGAATCGGCCCAAGAGCAAACCTGGGTCTCAGAATCCAAATTACCCACAAGCCCAACACCCCAACACCCCCAACACACAGGCTTATAGGCTACCAACAACATCATGTTGCATCGGCAAAGCATCGGCATCTCTCACTCACTTTCTCTCCCTTTTTTCTGATTCTCTTAGCTCTGCCTTCAGCAAAACATAGAAATAATGAACCACAAAGGAGGGTAGAAGCTACATAATTCTTGTTTGTGAGCACATGTGTATGTGTGTGTGTGTGTGTGTGTGTAGGTGTGTGTGAGGCAGAGAAAGAGACAGACAGACACAGATATGCAGTGAGAGCTGAAACGGAGGGAAATCAACAAAAAAAGTGAGAATCAACAAGTTTTTTTTTTCATCTGTTTATGTCAAGCCACCTCCCATGACACCCTGAGGTGATAGTTGGAGGACAAATATATACAGCTCACTCTCTGGCGTCTGCCGCCTGTGAAGTGAAAACTAACAGGAAAACCAACAGAGTGAAAATGAGAGGGGAATACAGGGATACAGGGAGAGAGAGAGGAGGGGGGGGGGGAGTTACCGGGACAGACGATTGTTGTCAGCTGCCAGAAGGGGAACTTTTTGCTGCTGTTCAAGGAGTCTCCAAACACGTGCTGCGAGAAAACCAAGGGGGCTTAGCTCGAACCATGAGGAATCACTGGAATACCCCGAAATTCAGGGATATCCTTTGTGATTAGAGAGGCTTAAGCGGTAGCATTGACTGTTTCGATACCACATTATCACTTAACATATGGTATTTAGTGGATGTTTTTATTCAAAATGACTTAAATGCATGTATTTTTAGCATGGGTTGCCCCAATTGGAATAAAAAAAAAAAAATGTTGTTGCATAGCACTATCCAGAAATCTGGCACTGGATTCTATCAACGTTCAGTCTCTCAATGAATTATGCTTCCTTGCTCAAAAATTGTCAGATGATATGAAGGGGAGGCAGAGAGGGAGATGAGGAATGCATTCATTTACTAGGTAGAAGGCCAAAAAAAAAAAAAAACCTTAGCTGAGGAGTTTATTTTTCCGTGATTGCAGGGGTGTGTAATTGCCATGTCAATCATCAGAGTTTACCAGGAGCAGAAAACCAAATCTTTCACCACTCTTGCAACCCGAAATGTGGCTTTTTTTTTTTTTACACGAATGCGATGCAGTAACAGCGTGTGGAAGCGAGGTCCGAGGCTGCGCTGTTGGAAAAATACGTCGCTGTAAAGTAAATCCGACCCATCACCATTCAGGAATGGGAGAAATCAATGCTGGCACATAAATCTGTCTGCGTGGCTTCATTGTGCTCAGGCCGGCATACGCTTAAGCACAAAGATCAGACAACATTCAGAGACGGACTGTAACTATAAAAATGATTTAGAAGGGACAGTCGCTTACACTATTCACTGGATATATAGCTGGATATATTTTATTCTGTTACATAATTGAATTTATATTAAAGGAAATGGGGGAAAAATGATTTAGGTCTCTTATCACAGGTGGTTTGATGCATTGGTGACGCCTCTTGCCATGAACAGCTAAGATAACTGTCTGACCTCAGCAGTCCCGTCTGAACTGTGACACATTACACATGACCACCAGACATGACGCTCATTTTTATTTCGAGTGTAGTTATAGGTGGTGGTTATTATCATCCACCCACTTCCCCAGGGGCAAGGACATATTGATCAAGCCCATAACACTCAACATGCATCACATTACTAATAGCAGGGCACTAATAATATACACGTAATAAAACATTGATCTCCTGCCACGACACTAATATAGAATTAAAGCTGTACACACACACACACACACACACACACACACCAGACATTTGTGCACACAAACACACACACAATGAACCCGAACATTCACTATCTAACACATCTAACTATTATATTCACAGCTGATGATAAAATCTATAACTTTATGCGAAACAAAGTACACCTGAAATACCGTCAGTGTATTTCAGGTCAGTAGCATGTGATAATTGGCAATAGGCTACTGTAAAGAAACTGATATCATACTGTAAACTGTGATTTAACAGCCATAAAAAGATTTTCAGACACAACCCCTCCCTTTTCAATTATTCCACCACGTATTTAGTGGATGTGAATTGATGCGGATAGAAGTGGATGTTAAAATAAAAAAAAAATTAAAAATGAAAATGAAAGCAAAAAGCTGGAGGGTTTGTATCTTTGCAAATGAAAAAATGGAGGAAAAAAAGAAAAGCAAGTCCCCAGGGGAAGCATAATCACTTTCATTTTGCATCCCTGAAGAATTAGACCAAGTTAAACATAGCAGCGCCGCCGCGAAGGCAGCAGAAGCTAATGCCTAGCTGAAGATATGATAATGGATGGTTTCCACCTCAAGGTCATTAAATAATTATCTTGTCGTATGTTTAAGAAGTCATGTTTAAAATAGGCCACTCCATCACCCCAGTCCACACATGGAAAGGACTGGGAAAGGACTTCGAAAGAATTATTCCCTTGAAATATCTGCACTGACATTATTTTAATTCGTATGGACGACGTTGAAATGTCTTTCTGTCTGTCTCATGTCATGCCACATCATGCGTTACATTACTCCTCACCACAAAAAAGTATTCCTACGCACTACAGAGTAATGTTGCACCCAGCTGTTTTCTAAATAATCAATGTTTGATCTAATAGCTTTATCACTCATGTTCAACTTGGACCGCTGGGCCTCCATGCCTTTAAGTGTTGGCAAAGCTTGGCCTTGTAGATGTCTAGACTGTCTCTGTAATCCCTGATAGGAGACCAAGGGAGAGAGAGACCTCTAGCCATGCTTCCCATTTGTGCTGCTAGAAAAGTCTCTCCTCCCTTCCTCTTCCTTTTCCTCCTCATTTTCCATCTCCTGTGCTTATTCCCATTTCTTCCCTCTCTCTGGGCATGACTGGCACAAATCATTAGTAACACAAATTGTTGTTTTTCTCTGGGTGAGCCAAGCTAATTTTGACACACTCATTATTCCTTCTCTCTCTCCTTTTCCTCCCTTCCTTTCTCTCTCTCTCTCTCTTAAGGCCCCCACCCTCCCTTGCTCCCTCCCTGTACCCAGCCATTACACACTGGACCGTGCAATACATCACTGTAAGAGCTCCCCCTCCCTTGGGGGTGCCCGAGGAGATGCCTGACTGGCCGAGGGTTGAGCGAGGGCCACAGCCCAATCTGTATCCAAAGAAAGCTAACTTCGGGCCTGATGGGCACGCGGGCTCCGGGGGCCTGGTCGCCAGCCAGGAGCCCACTGAGCCCGGCAGACAGCGCTCTGCCAAGCTGGCATGTTCCTACCAGAGTTCAAAACATGTAATCCGCCCCCTCCCTGTCTTGCTTTCTGTGCTGTCATTTTTTTTGTGTGTTTTCTCTCTAACTGTCTCACTTAATGTCTCGTCTCGTTCTGTGTTCCCCCGGTCTTTTTCCTCTCCCTCTCGTTCTCCCCCTCTCCCTCTCTGTCTGTCCAATGCGGCGATAGGCAGGGCGTGCTTGGAGCAGGCTGCAGTACATGGCAGGAGGAGAGAGAGAGAGGGAGGGAGGGAAGCAGATGCTTGTGACAGTGTGGGGGCAGTAATGAGGGTCCCTACAATGGTGAAACAATCAGCAAGGCCTGAGCATGCAGCCCACACACACACACACACACACATACACACACTCAGACACACACACACACACAAAACAGCAAGGGAGTAATGGGCTGGCAAAGGCCCGGGGGCCAGCTTCACTAAAACACACACACACACACACACACACAGACGTTCACACATTATGTTGTGAATAATGAAGGGGGGAACCACCACCATCACTATCTACCACTCACAGACAGCAAAATAAGACCATCCACACTGTATCAACCAGACCAGTTTTGTAAAATATTCATTTAGAACAAACAAAGACAGCACTCCAAGCCCAGATCAGGTGAATCAGCGTAGTGTGCAGTTGCAGTAAAGGTAAGGGGGAGGGGGGTATTGCATTGGCACTCTCAGGCATTCGCTCTCATGCCAGCCTGGCACATATGACATCCCAGTGTGTTCCCCGCGCCCGCCTCTAATACGCACGCAAAGCCTTTCAAAAGCATTACCCCACGGATGGGAGATACGTTTATTGCTGCAGACATTTCAGTGAGAAGGAGGTTCTGTTCATCAAAGCGAAGGGGTAGGGGAGGAAGAGCAAGGTTTGGAAACAAACGGTACTTGCCGAGTGTGGGGTTCATGTCGCCGCAGAGACATTCGAGAAGTGGGGCAGAGGAGAGAGAGCGCATGTCAACAAGGTTTGAAAATAGCCTGGGATAAGACAGAGACAGCACACGACTGCATATGTTCCCATGCACAGAGAGGCGCACACAACACAGGCACAAGCAAACACGCATACACAAGAAGCCGTGGATAAAGGCATGCACAACACATGCACATTCACGCACACACACGCACACGCACACGCACACACACACACACACACACACACACACACACACACACACACACACACACACACACACAAAATCCCAATCTAGCGTTTACATCTAGTGGCATGTTGGACAGCTTTAGCTAACCAAGATTGATTACAATCGATTGTGCCACCACAGAAAGTGGTAGGTCTTTATCTGTATCCCCTTTAAAGCACTCCAGATCAATCTACCAAGCTTGATTTGGTCAAGGTAGCTGTCAAGGAAGAGAATGATTTACAGCAGAGGATGAGACGTTATATCCTTAGAAAATGAAATATATAACAGACGCTCGGTGTGTGATGTTGCATCTTTTGTCCACTCTAAATTGCATCATCGTAGCCTTTGGAAAATGCACATTATATCAGTCTATCTTTTTGGGGGAACTGGGGCGATGCTTTTTGGCTATAAGGTTTCACTTAATATATTTTCATCAAGAGTGCATATTTTTGTTTTATGAGTGTTATATTGAAATGTCAAAAATGTGCCTACTAAGACACATTAATGGTTAACTGCTGTGCTGCAGAGCAAAGCCCCACTGACAGGGTTATACCTGTCTTTTTTTTTTTTTAAACTGCTCTGCTAACAGTTGTCAAGACACTAACCAAGGCTGAGGGAGCGCGCTGGCAGGGGTAACTCTGCATTAGTGCAGCAGTCAACAACACACAACCATCTAAAGAAAAGGATGTGTACGTGTGAGTGTGTGTGTGTGTGTGTGTGTCTTCTATCGGGCACCTCACAACTGACAGCTGTCAGTTTATATTAGTTTTTACAATCTAGTGATGTCAGCTTTTTTATTTGACCCTAATGTTTATCCTAGACTCTCCATCACAGACGCAGACACTGACACAGTTACAGTGACAGACACAGACTCACAGTCACACATGATACACACACACACACACACACACACACACACACATGCACAGACACACACACTTGCTATTACACTAACCCATGCCTTTTTCTCCTCCCAGCATGACACTTGGGAATTTGAGACGGTGGGTCCGTGGACGATCAGCCCTCTACTGTAATTGGGTCCCTTGTAACCCAGCAAATTCATGTCAGCATTGGTCACATGGGATACTAATCTAAATGGCATCAGTGTCCTACTTTGTGTGTGTGTGTGTGTGTGTGTGTGTGTGTGTGTGTGTGTGTGTGTGTGTGTGGCAAGTGAAAAAGGCGTGGTAACTTTGAGGAGCAAGTAAGAGAATGCGAGAGGGCCTATCAAGGAGGCTGCTTGTGTATGTGTGTGCAAGTGCTTGCGTATGTAAGTGTGTGTGTGTGTGTGTGTGAGTGTGTGCGCATGTGTGTGACATTCCAGCAAATTTACGGCAGGAATAAATGTCATCCAATTTCATCTCTCTCTCTCTCTCTCCCTCCCTCTCTCTCTCTCTGTCTCTGTCTCTGTGCAGAAACATGTAATATGAGAGAGGCAAAGAATGGTGAATGGCAGGGTGACACTCAAGATAAGAAAACCGCCATTTGGCATATTGTATAATCATGACACCAACAGAAAGAAACATCAAACACATCTATCAACATCTATAATCACCTGCTGCTACAAGACAATACAGATGAAGCAATTTAGATTGTTTAAGATATGATGCATGTGTCTGCACCTCAGACAGCAGTACACATCGAAGATGTATTGGGCCTTGATGGCTCCCGCAGAAACAGGTGGGAAATCTGTAGGCTACGGCTGTACACTTTCCGAACTTCCAGAGCGAGTTAGCACAATCCACCGTGAAGGCTCCAAGTACCATCTGTGGGGGCCTAAGTGATGAACTGAGAAGCTGCTGACACAATAATTGCAGACGTCTGGCAGTGAGACCGAGAAGAAGGAAAAAGAGAGGAGTGTGAAGCGAGAGAGAGAGAGAGAGAGAGAGACAGAGAGAGAGAGCAACAGACAGAGAGAGCGAGATAGACAATCAGTAACCTCAGAGTGAGAGGTTGATAATTATCAGGCAGTAATCATTAAGCATTGAGCCTGTGGTCTTACTCAGCTCTCAAACACTGTACTAAGCTGCATGGAAAGAACGTCTTAGGGACTAAAAAAACGAGTGTTGCAGTGGTCTGGTGGTTGGGTGTACCAACAGACCTGCCTGGGAACCTGTCCATGGCTTGAAAGTGCATTGGTTTGAGTCCAGCTCATTTAAAATTTCTCTCACTCTCTCTCAAGTCTCACTAATATCTGAAGAAAAAAAGAAATATGCTGAGAAAGGGTGGACTTCCCGCTCTCTTTAGAAATAAAAATGTCAGAGGTAATTGCCTTTAACACGCCTCCACAGGATCAAAAACATCAGCTTCATCTAATGGAGAACGCGTACTCCTTGTCCAGCTCCTCACAGCAGCACGTTCACCATATGAGTGCCCTTCAAACACACTGTGGGGTTCTTCTGCTGAGAGCCCTTTGGTGGATAAAATTAATGGCTGAAAGCCATCAAATACCAGTGCAATTTCATCTTTCCTTCAGAGCGCCAGGTCTCCTCATCCCCCAGCCTGCCAATCAATCACCTCACTATGGCAACTTAACACAATGAATAACATGACCGCCCAGTGGGTCAACCTATAACTCCAAATTATGAGCCCAGACTTTCGCAATTACTATACTTTTTAAAAGTAAAGAGACAGCGTGGTCCATGTAAAAGCCAGAGACTATTAGCCACAATGGACATCAGACATCAGGTCCATCTGACATGTTACCAGCTGTATCCGGTTGGACCAGGTACTTGTTGACTTACACAGTCAAATGCCTGCCCAGGTGTCCCTCTGAGTTGAGATGAACCTTCATCTCTGGATAGATCAAGCAGCGGCTGGTAAATTCAACTCCTCATCTCTAATGAAGTACCCTCCTGTAGTCTGCTGCTAGTAAATTGGTTGAGTGGTTTAGCTACCTATCATCGATAACTACCTATCAGCTTCACTGCATTACACAGAGAATGAATGAATGAATGAAAGGGAGAGAGAGAGAGAGAGAGAGAGAGAGAGAGAGAGAGAGAGAGAGAGAGAGAGAGAGAGAGAGAGAGGGAGAGAGAGAAGGGGGAACAAGAACAATAGACTAAAAGAATGAGAACAAGAACAATTCACCTTACTTTCTGATCCATGCACATCTAAATTGGTCTTGTGAAGGTGGATTGTGTGTGTGGGGGGGGTATTGTATGTACTCGCTGGTGCAATTGAGTGCAGAGTGGGAATGCTGTCTGCCAATGACAAATGACTTGTTGTGTGGCCTTTCAAAACCATCCGCCACACACTGCACAAGTACAGCAATTTACAAGAGCCATGAGAAGCTGATGAGAAGCCGCCTATTGATTTCACTCATCTTTCAGACAAGGTAAGCAAATACAACATGACCCTTGGAAAATAAGTGTGTGTGCCTGTTTGCAAGCACAAACACAAATTCACTATAAATGAACACGCATGTGCACAAGCAAGCCCCCACACACATTTGATAGCGTATGAAGGTCAGCATGTATTCACACAAAAGTGTGCACATGCACATGCACACGCACACGCACACACACACACACACACACACACACACACACACACACACACACACACACACACACACACACACTAGTAAAGTTAAGTTTGAATGGTGATTCCAGTTAAATGTATATTATGATAGCTGTGGCTGCAACAATACTGTATGGGGAATACATTCATCTACAGAAAAAAGATTTCAATCAACCAAGCATTGACAAGTATGCTGCAATGAAAATAAAGCAAATAAATAATGGACTGTGTGTCCTTGATGCTGTGTCTTCAGCTTCTCTCTTTCCTGGAAACTAAAGATTATTGACTCATTTGGATAAAGACACTCTATAACAGCGGTTCCCAACTCCAGTCCTCTGGACCCCGAGTACTGCTGGTTTTCGTTCTAGCAGTCTAATAGGGACTAATTTAGGGACTGATTTAGACCTGGTATGCTAAGTGAATGCACTTAACTACCTGGTCCGGTAGCACCCTACTTAAAGCACCTTACTGTAAGAGGGGAAAAAAGAAATATACACAGAGGCAGAATGAGTAACAGATTGAGACGTACTAGGAGAGACAGACAGACTGACACAGAAAGAAATATCTCAGTTGCAAAAGAAAACATGTGCGTAAGGTGCACTTTCTGAGATATGTCCCACGCCCCAAAACCCTGAAATCCAGACTCGGTGTTAGAGGTATTGATTGGGTGATTTGTATGTGTTGCCGGTGCTTCTGAAATGTGTCTAGGAACATGTGTTGATGGATGTGTCTGTGACTGGGCTTTCAGCCTGTGAGGGCCAGGGTGGAAGCAGGGAACGCTCTGTCAGCCTCAAGGTTACCCGCCTGGTCCAAAACAGATGGATGCCCCTCGTCGTAACTGTCTGTAATGTGTTCAACTCAATCATTCTCTCTCTCTCTCTCTCTCTCTCTCGCCCGCTCTATCGCTCTCTCTTTCTCCTTTCCTCCATATCTCCCTCCCTCACTCATGGAAACAGTTTGGAGAAAGTCTGAGAAGAGTTGTACTGTATGTATCCAGAGACAGCGGTTGAACTTATGATTGTATTTATCACACCATGCAAGAGAATTTCTACATCTTCTCCTGGGTGCAGCAACTAGGAGATATAGTTGTTAGCTACTCTGTCGTTTGTCTTTTGCTATGTGAAGTCAAATATCAAGACATAATCCTGCAAGCAGAAAAGATGTATACTTTAGATATACGCCAGTAATCTCATGCAAGTTATTTTATCTTGTATCCAGACTTATCAAGCTTATTTTAGGATTTTTTTTTTTTTTGTGAAATCATCTCACTACACTGGCAGATAGTTTGAAAGTTCAACCGCTGTTGGAGTCAACCACTGTGAAAGAAATTACCTTCATTGTTTTATGACATCTTGAAAGAAGTCATATGTATCATGTCAAATGTCAAATGTCAAGCCAGCAAGATTATCTGCCAGTGCAGTGAGATAATTTGACTAAAATAACCCGAAATAAGCTTGATAGGTCTATAAACAAGTTAAAATCCCTCGACAGCTTGTCATTTTTTGCAGTACATGTATTGACATATGAAATATAAAAGTTAATTTCATTAAGTGTTGTGACCCAAAACAAAATGGCTCACGTGCGCCCACATGACGATCTTGGTATATCTAGCATACCTTAATGATCATGAGACTATATTTGTTATTTCCAGGATAAAAGCATTTATGAACCCTGGCTGTAAAGCACATCCGAATACATGGGTTACATCAAGTCCATGCATCCAGTAAGCACCTGGATGCATACAGTCTGGCTGACCCCACCCCACCTCAACCCCTCCAACCCACACATACATTGACACTCATGAAGAGAAACATCCCCCCCACTCTTCCCCTCCTTCTTTCTACCCCTCTCTCTCTCATTTGCCATTCTCTTTCTTCTGGCCCTGGGGCATTTGGGCTCCACAGCACCGCATATATCCAATTATACTGCGGCTCTGCGCGCGGCGGTGACACATCGATTGACACGAACGACATCCAGTCTTATCGTGGTGACATGATGTGGTGCTGGGCAAGCATCATTAGCCTGATCAGCCAATAGCGGCACAGCTAGTTAGACCCCAAGGGCTGGACATGGAGCTCCGGATCTAATACAGATATCATAAGACAGGGAGGGAGAGTGATAAAGAGATAGAGAGAGAGAGAGAGAGAGAGAGAGAGAGAGAGAGAGAGAGAGACAGGGGTGGAGGCAGAGTGAGATTATAGACCTTCAAGGGAGAACTTTATGCCTGTGTATGTGTGTGTATGAAATGTGTTTCAGCAATTGCATCGGGTTCATGTGGGGCGACCGCACTCCACCCTGAGCCACGGCTACATAACAACAGCAGCATTTCCCTCAAAGCATCAAACATCAAACTACATAATCCATCATCCATGTCTTGTTGCAATGCGACTATACTGCAGCCAGCTGTCAAACCTTCCAGTGGCTGGATGGGTGTTTAAGCCATGTGATCATATGATCCATCAGTCAGATAAGCATCTGCTTGTTTGCTATGTCAGTGATGTGTCACACAACACGCCCACCTCCTAAACTATTACAGCAATGGGAGTTAGCTCATTCCGATGTGTGCTTTTGGAATAGGTTGTGCCCCGAAGACAAAACATTCTCTGTGGGACTTTCTTTTGGCCCATTTCTGATCTACCTGTGGTATTTATAGGCAAATGTTCTCATACTTCTTTGCTCCACTTATGAGCCCTCTTTAGCCAAAAGGTAGTTTCACATACTGTACAGGAAAAATGTTCCCATTTTACAAATCTATAAGTTTGTGTTATAACAAAACAAAGGAAAGATGCTGCCATTGTATAAGTCCCACTTTTTATGTGTTTGCCGCTTTGCTGCTGCGGAGGAAACACTGTAGGGTGAATGCAGGAAGAGAAATTCAGGTTGAAGTATATATAATTTAAGAGCATTGTATGGTCTGCAGCTGGGACAATAATTGGGACATGAACTGTGCTGTAAATTATCCAGTGTTCATCAGTGTCAATCCTCATAAGGCCATGTTACATGGATAGCATTTTGAGACCATGTAATTTAAAAGAAACTATGACCAACAGTACATTTTAAGAGCTTCAGTCCAAAATGAGATAACCAACCTTTCAGAAAAAGTTACGTCTATCTCAATAAACTCTCTGCTGGCATGAAAGAAAAACTTACTGAGGAAACACATTTGAGTTACTAGCAAGTTGCTAACAAGTTGGTATGCCAACACTTTTGCCTTCAAAACAGCACGATGTTGAGGTTGGATTTATTTATAGTTTTAGATGTCATCTCATGGATCCAGAAAGTAACTCACGCACACATTCATTCACTCACTCACTCACTGTTAGCCTATCTGCCCCTAGTGGCCGTTAGGAGGCATGGTACACAGAATTTTAGGTAACTCTAAAAATGGATGGATAGTGTTTTTGAGGGGAAAGCATTCTTTTTATTTGTTTCTTGTAGAATAATATGTTACCCACCTCTTTGTCCCCTTTGCTGTCCCTCTTCCCTGCTGATGGTAATGCTGATTGTCTCCACTGGCTGAAAAAGTTGTTCATGTATCATGGCGTAAGGTTGCCACCTATACATCTGTGCCCAGCTGAATCCAAGCCAAGCCTCATGGTTCCCCGGGTGTGCTTGGCACGCTATAGCCAACTAACCCCTGCTGAACACCTGTTAGCCAGCCCAAGCCAGCCAGCACTACTTAATCCCATTTACAGTGACAGCAGGTTAAATTATTCAGCGTTCCAATGAAAACTCCTCCAGTATGCATGAGGGGGTCTATGGATATGCCTCCTCATATCTACCAGCGCTGTGTGCATGCATATGTGTGTGTGTGTGTGTGTGTGCAAGAGTCTAAGTGTGTGTGTACCTGTGTGTCCATATGTGTGCGTGTGTGACTGTTCATGTTTGCTTGTTTATTCCACAACCTTCACTCCTCATCATTGGCGTCATATCAGACTGAATAGTGCCATTGTGTAGCTCTGTTTTCTTTCCAGGTTTAACAATGTTGGGCAGAAATATAAGTCGATGAGGGAAAATGCTGTTATTATTGCTGATTTTCTACTCTGTAGAACATTGTGAACCAGAAGAAATAGCGCTTGTTCCTCAACCCCCTCCTCTCTCATCTATTCTCCTTCCCCTCTCCCCTCCTCGCTCTTCTCCCCAACGAACCAGGGAGAAATGGCTATGAGGCGAATTCAATGATTATTTTCTTTTACATAGCAAAGGAAGCAATGCTGCTGTTGTGTTGTCATTTATGTAAGTAGTCAAGGCAGTTAGCCAGATATGGTTACAGCCCTCTGAGCACGTCTTGAAAAGTAAATTAAGGACATTGGGTTTAGCAGGAGCAGGGGGTTGGTGGGGATCATTGCCCTGACAGAGAAATTCATCACAAAATCCATCTAAGCAATTATTGATGTCAACAACAAACTGATGAACAGCTTTCCGTTGCCTGTCTCCCTCCCTCCCCTCTCTGTCTTGCTCTCTGTTTGTTTACTATGTTCCTGACAGTGGAACAATGCAGCGACCTTTGCGGAGATAATTCTATTACGTAAGTTGAGTAATTGCTCTGGATGTGGAAGACGAGTGTCCGCTGCTCTTCTCCATTTGGCCCACAGCTCCCATGTCCTTGGATTTAAATGAAACTCTGCGGTAATCATAGAAACTGACAGGGAGAAGGGAGGACAAAAAACAGAGAGAGAGAGACAGAGAGATGGAGGAGAGGAGAGGAGAGGAGAGGAGAGGAGAGGAGAGGAGAGGAGAGGAGAGGAGAGGGGAACAAAAGACGAAGAGGAGACGAAGAGGAGAGGGGGATGAATATGAGACGACAGGGGGATGGAGATGAGCATGACAAAAGCAGTGAGCCAGAACCAAGCAGGATGAAAATGCTATAAAAAGGAGTCCCATTTTTTTTTTTTTTTTTTTGGGAAGCAGCACTGGGCACAACATGTACCTCAAGATTATCCAAGTTGCTCCTAGAATGGCCTGTATGGTGCAAAGAGCCCTGTAAATTTCCTTTGTGTCTTGTTCCCATAAGTAAAGGTGCGCAGTCACAAAGTGCAGGCTGCAGGGGTACACAAGAATAAATGGAAGGAGTGCAGACAGTTCTCGCCTGCTTACTTTTTTTTTTCGCCACCTAGAGCCTTGTTGGCTACAATGGCGAGGTGCACAGAGGGCAGAGAGGCTTCAGGTTAACAATCCACATAGCCGGAGCAGTGAACGGCTTTACTGGCAAAAAAATGTTCACTTTACTTTGTTCAAGTTTCTTCATTTGGACAGTGGATAGAGACGGAGTCAGAGTCACAGAGGCAGACAATTACTGATATTTGCTGCCAGCTATCAGAGACAGACAGAAACAGAGAGAGGCTCCACTCCCACATTGTTAATTAGAAACTCTCTCACACGGTGCTGTGCTCACTGAATAAAAGACACAGCCATGCACACACCAACACACACACACACACACATACACACACACTGCGCAGCTCTACGCTGTTTTTGTTCTTATCAAACTACTTCAATCGAACAGTAACATTGTTGGCGATATGATTGCATTGTACTACACTGGATTTTGCATTGTTTTGGAGATTGCACGATATTCTCTCTAAGATCAAGAACTGTAGAGATTGGATGGGCTGTGTGCTTGCAGAAGGATAGATGGAGAGAGCAAGGGAGAGAGAAGTATGAGAGGAAAAGCAGTACAGGAAAATAAGAAGAAAGCTGATTTCATGCTCGGGGGATTGCATCTCATTTTCTCCTAATGCAGAGGGACAGTGTGCGGTCCTGGTTGTGGTTTTACTGCCACCTAGTGGACTCTGTCTGCACTGCTCAGCACATGAAACCTCGCAGGACACAGGCTGTCATGTTCATAGTCAACAGAGAGGCACAGAGGAAGATTAGGTCAATCCGTGTGAAACAAGCTGGGCCCCTTATCTTGGGCAGACAGGGTTAAAAAAAAAAGAAGAAAAAAAAGCAAGATGCTGGCTGCTTTATTGGAGGCCTGTGTGTGCTTTTTGAAATGTAAACATGGTTCCAGTAAAGTATTCCTGAACTGAACTGGCTGCATGCCTGGCTTTGGTCTCCTTTATCCCTTTTTCTCCTTTCACTCCTTTTATCATTTCTTTCTCGTTTCTAGACAAAAAAACAGCAAGGGAAGCAAATGGCAAAGGTGCTCAGGGGGTGAAAATGCAATCAAAAAAGGAGAAGGGAGCGGCCAATAATGCCAAAATACATTTGTTTGGGTACCTTACACACTTGAAGTCCCAGTATTTCAAAAAGGACAAACTACAAGGCTGTGAAGGGCTACATGGACACACCAAAAAGCATTTCGCCAAGGAGGCTTCTTCAGTTTTTTTTTTTTTTTTTTTTTTTTCTGTTTCTAGCACAGGGGAAAATGAAAAGAACTAGCTGGTAAAAAAAAAGAGTACACAAAAAAAAAAGAAAATCAACTGAACAATTCATTTAAAGGAGACAATGACATATGGGGTAGAACAGTCCAGCCAATATTATATATATCTTATACAATTGTAAAATTGATAAAAAAAATAAAAAATTACTATTGAAGCCTGTGTGTTTTAACAAGAAATATATCCATGTCAATACAAAATCAATCCTCCTACTAAGTCAAAGAAAGAAAGAAAGAAAGAAAGAAAGAAAGAAAGAAAGAAAGAAAGAAAGAAAGAAAGAAAGAAAGAAAGAAAGAAAGAAAGAAAGAAAGAAACATTGGTATTTGAAAGATATGAAGTCACACAGATTTTCGCAGACAGACAGACAGACAGGTGGACTGACAGAGTATCTGTGTGTCAGTAGCGGCAGGGTCTGGATGAAAGAAAGTAAGAAAGAAAAGAAAGAAAGAAAAAAGAAAGAAAAACAACATTGGTATTTGAGAGGTATGAAGTCACACAGATTTTCGCAGACAGACAGACAGACAGGCGGACTGACAGAGTATCTGTGTGTCAGTAGCGGCAGGGTCTGGATGATTAGGGGATGCCAGCGCTCACAGAGAGCAGCTCTCCTTACAGCCTTCACCACCTCATTAGTCTGGCCCAGCAGCAGTATGCCCCCACTATTAACCGCTAAATGAAAGACCGCCAACCGTGATTACTGAGGGGAAGTCCCCTGTCGTCATGGGGATAAGAGATCCCTACACACACACACACACACACACACACACACACACACACACACACACACACACACACACCCTCTGACTATACGATAGCTCTTTGAAGGGCGTTTATGAAAAGGCGATTGAGGCAGAAGTGGATATTTTACACATCGTCAGTCACAGCGGTTGACTCAAAGCCCGAGATATAAAGGCTGGGGACATCAAGCAAACCTGTTGCAACAAATTGCCCTGCATTGCAGCAAAACACCCCGACTCTCCAACAAGTCTCCACAGCTTCATCTAAAGATCACATGAGGCTTTCAACGCCACTTTCATGCAGCGAATCGGACAATACTTCACGGGCAAATGAGTGAAACAGCTTCTGAACGCTGCAAGCATCTCCTTGACTCAAGGAGAAGGTACTCACGGTTGCTGTGTGGCGCCCCCCAGAGTGGATGTCATGGCTCCACAGGTGCAGCCACTTCAGTTGGGTATAAATGTGTGCCAAAGTGTTTGTGTGTGTGTGTGTGTGTGTGTGTGTGTGTGCACTTTACATGTGATGTGTGCTTAATTACTGTAAGTTATCAGAGTGAATGTGTGTTTGTGCTAATGTGGGTTTCTGATTCAGGATGTCTGTGTACAGTAAGTGTGTCAGGACAGGTGTGTAGGCTTGAATGAATGCACATGTGTGTTAACGTGCGTGAGATATGGAAATCTTAAACCCAGTAGTACTCACGGTCATTGCAGTGAGTCCCCGTGTAAGATGTCATGGTGCAGTCACAAGTGAAATTCTCCCACTGCTGGATACACACGCCCATGTTGGCACACGAGTCCTCCTGGCAGGTGGTACTGGGGCCTGGATGAGAGGGAGAGGGAGGGACAGAGAGAGAGAGAGAGAGAGAGACAGAGGCAAAGAGAGATACCACAGGTGCAGTGTCAAGCAACAATAGGAGGCGCTACTGAACTTAAACATTGCAGGACCCATGCAGAAGAAATGCACTCTAGAGAGAGGCGTACAACATGTGTGCCTAGAAGAAAGAACCAGGAGCAGACAGTGCCACCACGGGAAGCCCGACCTGGAGTATAACTCACTCAAACAATCTGGTGAATCTTGTTTCATGCTGGTTAAAGCGGCAAGCCAAAGCGGACGCACCAGGTTTTTGCTTTGGTTTTCAGAGGATGAACTGCACGCATCTCAAACAGTGGGAGCATTGGCGTATACAGTGTGTGACATTTGAAGCTAGACCCAGTTCAGCTTCAATATGCTACACTTTGACTTTGTTATCTATGGTAGCATTAAGAAAATTGCTGGATAGAGTGCTTGCTAGATATAGCACACAAGGAAAGAGCATATCATCGTCGTAAGGTGAAAACCTAGTAACTCTAATCTTTGTGATTTCCAGGATCACATGCTCTTCTATGGACTGAAAAAATTCTGGGTTTTAGAAACCTTTTCAAAACCAATTAAACTCAAAACTGCATGGCCATCAAGCTTTTCTTAGTTTCTGAAAAGTTTGGAGATACAAGGTTTTCACTGGACAACAGCAATATTCAGTATATTCTGATCTGCACTTAAAACATGCCACTGCGGATGCGTTGTACCCCTAGTTCTGGGTTGCCGTGACGTCTTGTGATGACACTGTCAACATCCCATAATTTCCTTCTTTGGATTGTGTGTGCAGGGTGGAGACGCATGCAATTTGTATCATTCCAACAAGTAGTTTGAAAAGTTCTATCCAAGTAAAGCTTAGAACACTGCATTCCCTCTGTGGACAAGCAAGACGAGACAGAAAAAAAATAAAATTAAAAAAACAACCTTTTTACAAATGACTCATGGCAAAAGATTCCATTAAACAATACCCATAAAAATAGCATAAAAGTGTCTCTGACAATCTTCTTTCCAAACATCTTTCACTGTGAGAATACACGCCGTACAATAGACACACCAGACAGACAGAATTCATGAACAGCGGAGAAGAAAAGAAAAGTAAAGTGCACTTGAGAACACGTAGTGCATATCCTTGAGTATGCACTTCAGTCAGAGAGAGTTGAGGAGGGTATTCAAAGTCAAACTGGATGTGTGTTTGCCATTCTCCTACACCACACATAGCTCATACTTTTGAATACTTATACGGAGAGGGAATGCAGATAACGACAAGTGCACAGCATAGATAACGAGATAAACAATCCCCACTGGAGTCTACATAGACACAGGGGAACACCTTATCAAAAGACCTCCAGATAATAAATAAAAAAAAGAAGAAACAGTCCAAATAAATGGTAGACAAATGCAAGTAAACAGTGTTTAAGAGCAGTTGTCTTGTGCAAGACAATGTGAAGAGAAGAAGACATTTGAAGTGGAAAACAGAGCAAGTTTGCCAGCTGAAAGTGCATTTACTGTGTAATGTACGGTGATGGTAGTCAGCCACGCATCCCCAAGATTGTGTCTGTGTGCATGTGAGTTTCTGTATGTATCTGTGCGAGCATCATGAACATCAGTGTGCTTGTGTATGCATACTACATACATCAGTGTGTGCTTGTTGGCGTGTGCAAGTGAGTATTTCTCTGTTTGAGTATTTCAGCAGGAGGCCACTCGCTCTCTGAAAAACACTTTCTCATCTTGCAGAAGAAGCAAGCATGACGGGTTTTTGAAAGAATGAGAGAGAGAGAGAGAGAGAGAGAGAGAGAGGGGGAGAAAGGGGCTAGATACATCAGCACCACCCTGACAGTGTTTAGAAGTGCAGTGACAGCCTCTTTCTCTCGTCTATGCCAGCCTGTAATACATCACAACTGGCCTTTTCATACCCGAATACATTACTCCCACAAAGTGTCTGCCTCCGCTTTTAGGCTCTGTCTTATAATGTTTTCTTAACCTGTCTCTATGACTGGCAGATTTAGGTATAATCTGACCTGCACAAAGTAGATAATATTTACTTTTGTCCATCACATATATAGTTTTCTGCTGCCGTGTCATAAAAAATTGGTTAATGAACTATACTGCATCTCATCCCATCACACTAGCACCATGATCACGATAGAATATCTGACTTGTTTTGTTTAATACTGCATTTATGTACTATAATTCTGTATAACTTCAAATATATTCCTTCAACACCTAGACTTGGACTGAGCTTGGAGGGAAAAATATTATCTGGCCATGCATCTACAACATATACCAATGTAAACACTGTAATATCGGGGCTGCAAGGCTGAACTCATTTGTCGGCGCTGTTGCCATGGTGGTAATCATTAATTACAGAATACGCACTGGGTAATAATTTTGAAACCCTCATCGCTCTACTGAACTATGCAGAATATAGTAAAGCTAAAGGTTAAATTTTGTGTTTTGTGTAATATTGAGGTATCAAGGCAGGTATATATCAAATCTTTCCAAATGATTAAATAATAACACGGTAATTATTCTGTCTGCACACAAGGTATAGCATTGTAGCATTATTATGCTATTAGCATAAAGTAATATTGTGATATCTATGTAATTATACAGTTATTTCTCTGTACTATGTGTTCCATAATATGACGTGCTACCAAAATAGAATTTCCTCCAGCATAGTACAAGTACAGTGTGGCAGTGTATCCCTTATTCCAAATTGGCTGCTTGAAATTGCATCTCTCTCTGTCTGTATACTGTATGTGTGTGGAGGGTCACTTATATCCCTCTCCTCTCCTCTCCTCTCCTCTCCTCTTTCTTCAGCCCCAGAGAACATGTGAGAGATCCAGATTCTGCTGAAAGTTTAATGGGCTGGGCCTGACCGGCTAGCTATGCAGCCAGCAGACCACCACATGTTTATGGATAAGCAACATCTTGTGTGTATGCATTCTAGCCCCCATATTCATTCCCTCTGCTTTGATTTCATAGAGCAGCGTTATTCAAGCCTCACTCCCTGTTACTGCTTTCCAAATCCCAGCTCCTTTCTTTGCCTCTCAACCTTTCTGGTTGCCTTCATCTCTCGCTTTGCTTTCCAAAGATATCTCTTTCTCTCTCTCTTTTTATCTATTTATGCTTTCAGAGAGCAAGTCCCTCCTGCAGCACTGGGGGACATTATTGCCATGGTGACACCCACGATGCATTGCACATAGCAGTCTTTCAGGCAAGCAGGCCTCCTAGAGGAGGAGTTGAACCCTCTACCTTGCAGGTCGGCTTTGGTGAAACCAACTTTGTTAGCGCAGAAAGAAAACAACAAACAGAACAGAACAGAGCGGAAAACAAGAGTAAAGGTTAGTGAGGGACCATTGGTGTTAGTGTGCTTAAATCTTGTACAGGTTTTTTTCAGTTTGACAAAGTGCAACGTGGGGCAAGGTAGTTGATTTGTTAGTGTGCACAAGGGACCAAGTAATAAAAAGGAATCAAGGGTGAGTTCCTATATATTTTTTCACAGTGTCATATCACTGGATGTTATAAGTATGACTTTTGGCTTTAAATATCATGGCCACATTTCTGGTCATAAAGGCTATCATACAGTACAACTCCCATAGTGTAAGGATAACAGCTAATTGCCATGTGCTTTCACCCGGACCAAAGCAAAGTCATTACAGAGACTACTGTGTGTGAGTAAATCTTAATCTTCTACTGCCCTCTAGAGGAATTATGAGGAAGTCTGAACCACACACAAGGTGTCCCATACTGTATTTGAATATTTTAAATGAAATATAACTAATTTATTGGACATTTAATCTGTACAGATAGTTTTGGCAAGAATATCCAATATGTTTGAAAACAGCCTCAAATGAAACCTGACTTCCTCTAAGCCTTAGTGTAATTTCACATTCAAAGTAACACGAGTAAGAAGCCAAAACATTAATCAGTGTATTGTTGTACAAATACTGCACCATCAGCAACTTATCATTTAGGGAAAAATATATAGATTGTATATATTCATCACTTGAATTTCATATTAGTAACAAACTCCCTTGCATTGAAATAGGAGTTTTGGGAGCTGAAGAGGGAATAGGAGGCAGGTGGGTGGGTGCATGAGTGTAGTAAGGGGTGACAAATCAAAAATCGAATAACAACTGAGTGCACCTCAATGCGAAGTGAATTACTTCAAATGCCAAATTAATATAAAGCATCCTTAAGGGGTAATTTTTAAACAAAAGTTTGCCTTGTAAAATAATCTACAATTTAAAAAAAGGAAAACCATTTCGAATTTTTAGTTGATTAGTTTTCTTCACCACACTTGTACCACTGTGGGGGGAAAAAAAGTTTCTCAGTTTGTTCTTCAGTTTTTAATACTTCCAGTTGGCTTGCAGATATTGGTGCAACATGGAATGCTAACAAGGCTGAGGAGCCATTGTTACAGAAACTGAAGGACAAATTTTGAAACATTTTCCCTCTAATGTGACAAATCCCTGGCGAAGAAAAAAACCCCAAAAAACTAAGTAGGATTTAAAATGCCAAGGTATTCCTTTAGGGCTACTGAGGTGCACCCTAATTAGTTTAATAACAGCTCAGAGCAGATTATGTTGCTTATATCTGTACCTTCACAGCCACGCTCAACCTGCCCGCTGCGGAAAAGGGCGTCGCTGATGAGGTCAGGCAGACGGCCGTTGAGGTCAACGGAGGCCAAGCAGCCCTGGAAGCCCTCCCGAGAAACCACCAGCTTAGGGAGGTTCTGATACATGTTGGGTCCCAGGCCTCCGATGAACAGGTCACCTAGAGGGAGAGAGGGGTTGACAGAGGGAGGGAAAGGCAGATGAGTGAGTAAATGGATGGATGGATTTGATGGAAATTACTATTGTGTTGAAAGTGGAGTATTCAAATCAATTTGGAAACAAAGAATGCCATGCAGAATTACCTTTCAAAATGAAAAACATTTGCTGATTACACCTCATTTCAAAATAATATTTCAATCACAACCACATCACATCATGACCTTAGTATCAAATTATTCCATTAGGATGGAATGGGCTCTTTGATATTCTTGACACACTGTGTCACTGAGATTACATTCTCAAAATAGATGCATGGCATTTTGGAGTGAAACCCCTTAAAGTGCAGCCAAAACCAACACTAATGACTCAGCAATCCTTAACCACCATGCAGCATTATGAGTGTGTTCATCATGTAGATATGTGTTAATGATATTTAGGCTGTTTGTTGGGTGCAGTAGTATTGTGCATCCCCAGATTTACAGATGGATACACTCCATATACCAGAGTATCGTCTCAACTACAAAACTGGGATGTGATACCTTTGAGGTCCAGGTTCTTGGCACCGTTGACATTCTGGGTGACTGATTTTGTGTCCACCTTGAGGGTGTGAGTGTTGGAGGAGTCCCGTGTGATGACCACGTTATGCCACTGATTATCGTTCAGCGGATTGTCACTGTTGCCCTTCAGTAGACTCGGCCCGTTCCCCAGGTCAAACACATAGTGGATAAACCTGCAGGAGATGACAAAGAAGCACAGCAGATTAGCTGATTCCCCAGACTTTGTTTCATGATTTCATAATTTACGCTGTTATATTGCCTCTCTCTCTCTCTCTCTCTCTCTCTCTTGCTCACACACACACACACACACACACACACACTGACACGCACACACTGACACGCACACAGACGAAAAAAGCCCCTTTCATAAAGCATGTACAGCCACAGGGGTTTACTGTCTCGATCAAAGGTACTTCAGCAGTGGCGGACAGCATCGGATGCGATACTAGTCATGCTGCCGCTCTCAGAATGTTACAAAGTGACAAGGAAAACCACTTAAGGATTACCACGGGCACAACAAAAAGGACTCTTCTTCGGTGTACCAATTTAATTGTTTTCCCCTGAGCTGAGACCTAAAAGTAGATACTCAAGTGTGCGTTTGTGTCCTTAAGAGGAGAGAACAAGGAGGCTCAGGTGGATTGGGTGGTTGTAGAGGGAAAGCTCCGGTGCCTTCCACAAGCCTCTAGCGTGTGTGTTTGTATGTGTAGGTGTGTGTGTATCTGTACGTGTGCGTGTTCATGTGTGCCTGTGTGTGTTGTTTTTGTGTGTGTACGCATCTGTGAAGATTCAGCTTAGAGGAGGAAACAGAATTAGGTAATTGCAGTTCTTGTCCCTCCTTCGATGGCGGTGGAAAAATACATCGTACCGCATGTCTTAATACGATATCTTTCTAGACCGATTAATAGGCATTCTTAATTGAAAAACTCACACAGCCACATTCCTTTGCCCAGGTACTGAATAATTTATAAAGAAAGAAAGATAAAAGTTTTGCTGCATCACAGTGAGATATGTATTCCCCTACATGCTTATAAGAGGAGGTACGCAGATCTAGGATCGATGGTCAGGTCAGCACATTTCCAATGCCTTAAGAAACCAACTATACTCACAACAGTGCTGCTTTTCTAAAATGTAAAAGGGTCCCTGCGCTACATATATCTATGGAATAAAACAGCCATACCACCATCATCACCGTCCCACTCACCCTTTGACCAGTTCCACGGCAATAAAGTCGTTCCCGTCCCCGCTGTTGAAGATGATGAAACCATCGGACGAGGTGGTTTTGAATTGGAAGAAGAGGTGCATTGTGGTATAGGCCTGCAGGGTGGCCAAGCCCAGGTAGCTGCCTTTGGTCTTGAAGGTGACGGGGTCGGCGATGATGGAGCGCATGCCAAAACGGGCGTTGAGTTCGCAGAAGTCGATGTCTCCGTTCTTGCACATGTCAATGTACTGCATGCCATTGAACTTGAGGCTCTGAGGGGGAGACATAGGTTGGTAAGAAAAGGTCTGGTTAGAAAATGAATGCTGAAGCGAAAATCACTTGAGTAATATATAACATAACTGAGTAATGACAGATACTGTAAAATAACCCAGGGAAACTCGGCTGGGAAGGGAAACTCTAATGAAACCAAAACAAAACGTGTTAGGGTTTTGTGCTCCCTAAATAAGTGTTGTATACCGTCATTTTTTTCCCCCAATTTTGAATGTGCTACCTCACTCTTTCTTGAGTAGTTGTATATTGAACCAAGGGAAACTATCATCATAATGAATGAATTTCAAAGCAAAGGAGATGAGACTCATTCATTTCTATCATAAAGTACATTGCCACAAATATATCCTTACTGACACCTGTAGTTGAATTCTATCTGCTGTTTGCCTACCAAGATGATAAACGATGTTGACTATCATTTAACTTATCAGAGATCTGCATTTTCCACTTCCACAGTTTAAGCAGATGCTGGTTCAGATGTAGTCAGTCCTGATGAAATGCAATGCATTGTTTCATGTCTTTACTGTACCTGCAGATGCCCAATGAAGGAGGAGGGGGCCGAGGAGACGAAGCGCTTCTCTGTCAGGACGCCTGTCTCCACGTTGTGGAACTCTAGACGGGTGTGGTCACCCGCCATCTGACCTGGAATGGAAGAGGGAGGAGACAGAAAGGAGAAGAAGCAGGGGATGAGGGGGTTGAGGAGAAGCGGGACAGGAGGATATTGCGACCTCAAAGGATTTGATTTTTGCAAACTAACAGTTCTGCTTCATGCCATACTGAATCCTACCAGCGTTAACAATGAGCTAAAACTATAACTGACATTAAAGACTTTCTGTTAAACAAAAGAACAATGAACAAATTAAATCACATATGGTTAGACCAATATATCCTTTTATATTGGGACAATATTTGTCTTTTATTAAATATCGGATATCAGGCAGTCAATGTCATCCATTTCTGATATGATGGATATGATGTAGTTTGATTATATATTAATAGCATAATTTATCAATACTACATTGGTTGTCTATAGGAACCTCCTAAACTGAACTGACTCTAATGCAACGTTTTGATCAGATTCCACACAATTATTACTTTGATTAGCTTTAGTGTCACATGGTCTAAATACTGATTCAGATGCTTGTCTGCGCTGCCAAGAATAAATTCCAGAGGAAACCCTGTATAACTGGAATTTTTTGGCATGAAAATGGTCAAATTCGAAGATATTGAATATTGGCAAAAAAAAAAAAAAGGCTATCGACAGCTTCAATCCAAAAATAACAGTTAAAATAACAACTAGTATCGGCCTTCAGAAACCCATTTCGGTCAAACCCTAAAATGGCATCAACAACTCAGAATACGAAATGAAACAGACAGATAAAAATCCTCCTCATCCAAAATTAATCCAACCATTTGTTTGTCATGCACATCATGCACACTGTAAAATGGCAAATGATAAGGTGGTTAAAAGAAATACCTTCAGCCATGTCTTCATCCACGGTGAGTTTGAAGTTTTTACCGCGGCGGATCACTCGCACTGAGTGCCACTCATTGTCGTTGAGCTTTTGTCCAGCATAAAGAACCTCAGGGCCCTTGCCTGAAGAGGAGGGTTAGTTAGTCGAGGGACAGGGGGAAGCACAACACAAACCAATTCTTTGTTTTCACAGGAGAGCAGTGGACGCTTTGAGGGGATTTACCGTGAAAAGATGCTTTGATCTTGAACAAGTATGCCGTTTTCTACATTAAAGTTTACGGTTAATTGGCCATGTGTGGTGTCCAAAACATTTTCTCAGAGTAAATGAGGTTTTTCATCATTTGCAGATAGGAGCGTGAGTGAGTGCGACTACATTTCTAGCATTTTAAAAACATTGTCTTACTTTTCAAACAAAGATTTGGTTTGGATTTGACAACAGAGGAAAACCTTACAACAAATCACAATTGACAGCGAAATGACAGAAAATATTTGCTGTTACTCATACAAAGGACTCTGTGACAGAAAGAGAGACAGAGAGAGAGAGAGGTAGACTGGAGCTTTTTCAGGTAGACTGGAGCGTATGTGTTTAATTGGGTAGATTAGGGCTTGTAAAGTATTCCCTCAACCAACCAGAAGAGGGCATTATGGCCCCACTGCTGTTGAGTTTTTCAAAAGGCCAAATCTGAAATTCAGATTCCCACAGACTCTGCTGCATGATATCGACCATAGATTAAAAATCCCATTAACTGGTGTTCATTAATTAGTGAAACTGATTTCTAGTCCAGATCTCAGCTTTATATTTGGTGACTACATTTTTTGTTTTGCACTTTTGACCCACCATTGAAAACTGAGGTATAGCGTACTGTGTATTGGATGTGATTTATATATCTAGCCAGGACACATCACTTACAAAATCAAGTACTCCTTGTGATTTTTGAAGTAATCAAAATGGATCAAATTACTTTTGCTGCATAGTGCAGTTGTGACTGGGCAATGCTGCACTAAAGAGATTGTGAATCTGTATCTTGCCATGTCTGATTGATTCTCAATTCCAACTCTTAATTAATTGAGTAACTGCTTGATTAATTATTTACATGTTTGTAGTTCTGAGTGATTGATGAATTGAATAGTATTGATATCACTCGTGTTTACTCTGTAGCCACTGATTTGACTGGACCCAAATTTAGCTACAGTGAAACATTGATCACATCTAAAATTAATGATTATCTCCTTTCAACCTTAGAACTTTTGCAGCATGTGTATGTGTGTGTCTGTGTGTATGTGTGTGTGTGTGTGTGTGTGTGTGTGCACGTGTATCTGTGTTTCACATGACCTATTGGATCATTAATTAGTGACATTAATCAACATAATCAGAATGAACAGGCGTCTTGAATCTGCCACTCAACTGTGATTGGTTGTGAAACAACCACACACACACACATACACGCACACGCACGCACACACACACACACACACAAACATACCCCTTCTCTCTTTGTGAGGCTTTGAGCACTTTTTCAAATGTTGAAAAGAGACCTCTGTATGAGTAAGAGCCTGTCAGTTAATTCCACCTGTATATCACATTACACCTATTGCAATACAGTATACGGTATACTAAAAAGTAAGGAAGACTAAAATGAAGCAAAAGAGGAAATTTCAGCAAAATGTTCAGAAAGCAAGTGAGACACAGCATTTATACTACAGTGTAATTGGCAAACAATAGCCAATACAGTTGGGAAAACTCAATGCGAATGTTCAGTGAGTAGCTATAGGCATAAAAGGAGAGATTAAGAGCTAGTTGCCTGAGTTAATTTGAAAAATGGGGCATTTAAAATGTAAAGAATATATTAAGTCAAACTTGCATAACTTTGATCTTTGGCTATTACTTTTTCCTCTTATCTGAGTAATCCTCTTATCAGTCCCCTGCATTCACACATTTACAGTACACCCTTACATCTAGCACACAAGCTATAATCAAACATTGATTGAAGGAAGAAGGCTCCAGAAGTGGAGAGTTGACTTACTGGTGTTACAGTTTATCCTGACACAGTCTAGATGGGGAGGGGAGAATAAGTGACAGATGAAATCGCATCCTTCAAGGTTAAAGCTGCAGACATCCAAGAACAAGAAAAGCCACCTTCCGGGGACGGTCACATGACGCCAGCGACCATATTAGCCTGGTTGGCTATCGCTCTATCGCTTGTCCTTATTATTATATTGACAATCCAATTTCATTCCAATCCAATCCATTTTCTGAGCTAATGATGTTACAGTCAATAATATTGTGCCAATACTGGTCAATATTACTGTACTAACTGAACTGATTTCTTTGTTTAACTTGGTCAAACTTGGATTGAATTGACTTGCCTTTCCATGTAATTACAGGTATGCTAATAGCATTGTATGAATTACATTTTTCGAAAGAGTTATTATGGAGTTTTACTATTTGTTGAATTATTTCTTTACTAGAACTGTATAAATTACAAAATGGTCGCTTGCAATTCAATGGCCACATCGATTTTCCAACCCAACAAATGGAGCCAGAATGTCATACTAGTAGCCCGTTAGATAAAAATCAAACAATTTTATACCATATGTAATTAAAACTTCCCAGGGCTACTAAAATCTCCGTCTAAAGGAGAGTTGTGGACCTGCAATTGGCAGGTGAGTGGTGCAGGTTGGGATCCATGTGACCAGGCTCGTCATGTGCCGTCAACCGCAACAGAAAAGTGGGAGCAAACAGCCTCGAGCCAGGAGCACCAGCACCGTACAGAGGCCTAGAGACCCCCTTTCAGAGGGTCCTGTGTGCAGTATTAACTATGTAAGACATCTAAAGTGTCCTGCACGTGAGAGCTCTATGAAAAATAGATTGAGTTGTGATGTATGAACATTTAACTTGAATAGTCATTTATCTATATGGATTTTGAAGATAAACTATTCCATCATGTGAGCTTTAGGAATGACCAAATGGCAGAATAACAGCATGAAATATGGAGTACGAGTGTAATCTTTTAGTATCTGTGGTAAGTGAGTGCATTGCCTGCCAGAGTAAATGATTTATATTTCTTGTAACAGGTACTTTGTATGTACATATATGCATTATGTAGAATCTATCTAGTCTGAGATCATCTGTATAAAGGCTTGTGCTCTCTCCTTCAATGTGCCACATATGCCACCATCTGCAGGCGCGCTGGGTGCTGTGGCCTCGGGCTGTTTGCCAGGCGGGCCGCAGGCTCGGGGGCCTTTGAAGGGGTGAGTGCCATCTTTGAACAAGGCATGGGAGATGCCAGCTAGACCAAGGGTTGCTAATGGACAGAGAGAATCATGAACCTGCTATCATGAAAAAAAATAAACAAAAAACATAAGAGCACAGGAACCACAGGAACAGACCCACACGATAAGAATGTATGCAATCAGTGCAGCACTAAAATGTATAAATGCTTACCTGTACTTGTGAATAGATGGAATAAAGTAATCTAAATTGTCACTGTCTGATCTAATGCATGTCTGAGGAGGACAGTGCCATGTATTAAAGTCTAAGGAATTCAAAAAGTGAAGTGCTATGCCTTTGGAATAATTTATGTGTTTACTGTTTCTAAAATGGCTAACAAAAATGCAATCATGAGCATGACTAAAATGATCTGTGATCTGTTCAAAAGATGTGCTGCAGAGCATGGATATCTTTGTTAAGTGTTAGATTGATGGATGTATAACTCTACAAAGACATCTAAGCATCAAAGCAGAAAAAACTTACAGTCCAGGCAAGTCAAAAACAATTCATGCAACTACAAAGACGAACTACAAAAACTGTTTTAGTATGTGTTAGGTCTGAGATCAGGTCTGGACCATAAAAAAACAACAACATAAAATTGTAAAAAAAAAAAAGAAAATATATGCCACACAAAAAAACACTAAGGCCTCCTCCTGAACTCAGTTGAGGTCAGCCAGCAGGGACGGTTTATACGATACCTAGGTTGACCGTCAGCTTGACCCTGCCGCTGTCCAGCTCGAGCCTCAGGGTGTCTGCCGAGTCGCGGGACGTGGCGGCCATGAGCAGGCCGAACGCCCGCTGGGACATGAAGCGGAGGGAGACGTCCTCAGCCTCGGTGTGCATGACGTTAGGCATCACCACCTTCATGTACATGCTGCCGTCATACGAGAGGATCGACGCCTCTGTGGAGAGGAGAGGAAAGGAAAAACAATATATAATTGGTATTTTAAACTATTGGTAAAGACTGTGTTCAATGTATATCCTATGCTGTGCCTAAATTGAATACAATGGTTTTGCTTTCATATACATGATACTAGGGCTGGGCGATAATTCAATATTATCGTTTATCATCTTTCAGTGGAATCGTATCGTGATGATATGAAGATATTTTAATATCGTGACACATATTTCTGCTGTCTAAAGTGATGATGACAAGCAAATTTTACTTAAAAACTCTCATAAAATTAGGTATGGTAGGAATATTATTTGAAAATTTCGGTTTTGTTTGACATCACACCTAACATTACCATTTGGTTCAATGAGATGAAGATTAATGTGATTATTTAACATGATTTTGCATACATGAACCATATTGTGATATATATTGATATCGAGAAAAATCCTTATGATTATCATGATATTGATTTCAACCATATCGCCCAGCCCTACATGATACCATCAAAAACCATGCAGGACCGTGCATGGGAAAAGAGAGGCTGTGTGCACGCATGTGTGCAATGCAAGCGTTTGTGTGTGTGTGTTTAAGTGAGAGAGAGAGAGAGAGAGAGAGCGAGAGAGAGAGAGTGAGAGAAAGAGAGAGAGAGAGAGAGATACCATCATAAGAGGACAAAGTGAGGCAATATACTGCATATGCCTCATCTCCTTTTGACAGCTTTATTTATGCTACAGAAGCTTCGGATAAGATAAAAGGGTGTGTGCCACGAAAGCAAACACACACACATGCTCAACGAAAAAGCGAAGACCCAGTTTTAAGTTGGAACACGCAGGCATGCATGTCCCTCATATTTTATCAATGGGAAACACATGCATGTCCCACATGCTCACTTCCAGCCGTGTTCACCATCCATCCAAGTGACAGGCACAGAGTCTGGGAGCCCAGGCTTCGGCACACATGCTGCTCAATGTGCAGAAAATTAAATCATCGTGCCGCTTCGTCCTTTCCCCGGCAACGCCCCTCCATAGGTGCTGGTTAGTTTATTCCCGCCAATCAGAAAATCAGAAGCGGAAATGTAGAATAGATGCGGTATGCATATATGCAAGTACATACAAGTACACATGTTTACACGCACACACGGACGCAGTCACTCTCTCGAACACGCAGTTGCTTGCCGCTAACACACACACTGAACAACACGAAGGGCCTTGTAGTTAAGCAGAGATAATAAGAACAGATAAATCGTGGAGGCTTGAAGACTGCTGGGCTGGACTATCCCACTCTGTTCCCGTCTTACAAGTTAGGACGGAGAGAGTGAGAGCGAGTGTGAGAAAGAAAGAGGAAGACTGTCAGCAGACTGGAAGCCTCTTGGGGAGAGAGACGGATTAAAAAGGGCATCCAGCCGTGAAATACCTGTTTTGACACCTCAGCTTTTAAAGGAAAAATAGCCCTGCGGCCTCAGAAATGCACCACTATTCGGCTGCGTCTAGGGGAATGCTGAGGCTGTAGGTGAGAGATTTCGGAGCATCACATGAGAAAGCCGTTGTATCTGTATGCAGATACAGATGGGAATGCAATGTCACATTTAACATACTGTGTGTTGCTGCATGGTTTAGTGAATTTAATGGTAAATATATCGGCATACTCCAATCGATTAGTGAAAAAAAAACAGTTCCCCATGCCAAACGTAGTGGAAAATTGGATTTAATTCCATTAGAATATCATGTGAAATGTTCTAAAATTCACATATAAGCACTGCGAAATCACTGAACCATTTGTTTTCCTAAGCAGGGCGCTTGCTGCTGTTAAAATCCCAGGTTTGTCTGTCTTGCTTTTAGGGGTGTTGTAAAATCCATTCTATGAACAAGCTGTCGACTGTGTGGGTACAGTAGCCTGGAGGATAATGAAACCTTGGCTCGCCATTGTTCTACTCAATTTTAAATCGCACAGGCTCTCTCTCCCTATCTCTCTTTGTGTCTCGCACTCTCTCTCTCTCTCTCTCTCACACACACACACAAACACAGTCTCACATACACACATGCATGCGCACACAGAGACACACACACACACACACACCAACCACAGACAGACCTTCTAACTGACAAAGGCGCGTATTGATTTGTGAGCCAGGTCAGCTCCCAAGCTTACACTCGGTGAAAACTTGGTGTGAGTCAATCTGCGGCTCAGAAAACTCGAACAGACAAGGAAGGACACAAGACCAGGAAGGAAAAGTAGCCCACGTAGCGAACTGTGATCTTCACTCTGGAGTTTGACCAGACCTGGCACGGCGCCCTGGGTAACAATATTTCCGAATATTGCCTCAAATGTTTTGAATTTTACTTTAGTACACACTCAAAACGGTCTCCAAAGTGGACATGTCAGCTCTTAGATAGCAATGAAGAACTCAAACTCCTAGTGTTTGGCTCTCAGCTCTCTTGTTCCATGGCAGAGCAGACTTATTTTACTGAAGAGATTAAATTCCGATCTTAATAAACGATCTTTACCTCTTTGCCATGGTAACAGTTACGAATTTTGCCTCCTATTCACCTGAGCAGCTCCAAGACTTGTCTCTCCATCTCTCTCCCTCTCTGTAAAGAAACTTGTTCACATACACAAATCTTGACTGAACTGTCCAAACATCATGCAAACACGACATGCAAATCTGTCGTGAGATTGAGTTCCCCGTTTAAATTTCTTGATGTGTTTTACTTCTCGCTGCAACACACCCTCAGTCTGTCTCAAGAGGCGGCATAGAAACCTTTCTAACCAATTTGACAATATGCTCGCCCGCGCCACAATCTATCCTCCGCTCTACATTTTTTATTTGTATATTACGGGTATCACAGAATCTCCGAGCAAGTTGTCATGCTATACAGACCTTGATCGCTATTCCCAAAAGCACTTTCAGAGCTGTAAAGGACTCAAAGCAGATGGCTGAACCAAATAGCATTTTGCATCTTACACCGCTGTAGGGAATTAAACATCATGCTCTACACAAGTGAAGACTGGTGCTGTGATTGTAACCATTCATACTCTATGTGTGGCTAATAATGTGCCTCAGCCAGACTCTGCAGGTGATCGCACTCACAGACATCGACATAACCTTACTTTAAATAAACCACACACACACACATACACACACACACACACACACACACACACAAAAACACGCATGTATGGAAGCTACAGTATATGCTGTTCTATAATTTGGTATTTCTTAAGAGAGATATCAGCAGCAATGAGGACCTCATTTCAGATGGTAATTAAGCTGCTACTTGTCTGTGTGTGTGTGTGTGTGTGTGTGTGTGTGTGTGTGTGTGCATGTGTGTTTTCCAGCACCACTTTACATAATTAGCAATCCAATTGAAGCAGAAGATGGTGGAGGAGGAAAGCTATTAAGTCAAAAGCTCGACAAATATTCAGGGTATAGAGGGGGGAGTTGGCTAGTCAGATCCCTTCAATAACATGCACACGCACGCACACACACACACACACACACACACACACACACACACACTCTCTCTTTTAGTCCTGTTCAAACTCTGAAATCTGTTTTCTTTCTCTCTCTTTTTCTCAGTCAATGTCCCCATTGTTTATTTGCTTTGGCAGTAACTGTGTAGGATTATTTAATCATTTTCCTCTCTGACAGAATGACAAGTCTTTGTTTTGATAAACAAACCAACAAGGGCCTTGACTGTCACTGTAGCGTTTCATGTGAATGCCTGTCAAACCCCTCACCAAACCACCACCACCACCACCACAGACACCACACACACACACACACACACACACACACACACACACATCACACACGAGGGGTGTCAACAATCTTAATTTTAAAAAATGCATGGACAGTGAAGACATTGATAAAGAATCTTACATCGCAGGCACATAGTGTGTGTGTGTGTGTGTGTACATTTGGGTGAGCAAGTTTGAGGCTGCTTCCTTGAGTGTGTCTATGTGTGTGTGTGAGTGTGTACATATGACAAAATGAATGTGTGTGATCATGTGTTAGGCTGCTTTTGTGAGTGTGAGTGTGTGTGTGTGTGTGTGTGTGTGTGTGTGTGTGTGTGTACACTGTGTATGTACAATGTGTATACACAGTGAGGCAGTAGGAAATGGCTCCACTCAACAGAAGAGGCTCTTGGCTGTGGACGTTATCCACAATAATCCCCACCATGTGACTCACTCTGGAGACATACCCGCGCTCACACACACACACACACACACACACAGTACTGGTATACAGCACAGGAACATCAGAACAACCCAAAATATCCCAACCCTCTACTGTAGAAATACAACCTCTGTAATCCAAACGCCTTGTGAAAAGAGGTCCCTTAGTTCAATATACTATAAAACATGCAGAAATACATTTTAAAGTGCCATTTAACAGTTGCATATATTAAGAACGAAATCCGAGCCATCATGTGCAATTAAATTATAACATAGTTTGACATTACCGCGTATTTTCATTCATTAGCCTATGCCTGTTAGGTAAACGTCGGATCTCTGAGATTTGAATAACACCTAATTAATTTGTGTTAGCATAGTGAGTGATAAAATAGTGTTTCTTACCATCACCTCTGAATTTAAGTTAAAAGTGTGATATATTTGTGTGAACCAGAGGAATGCCATTCCCCCTCACTCCCTTTCAAATTTACCCCTCATATCATAAACCCGAGAGTTAAAGGGGCAATTAAGTATGATTTTTACTGTCCCATAGTAGGGCTGCACAATTAATCGTATTAAAATGCAACAGTAGACGCACATGGGAGAACATTTGTTCTAAATAAGAGAAGACGAGAGATATAAGTTGATTGTTGTCTGATAAGTGTTGGACTGCAGCCCTATCCCATAGCAAAACATGTCCATAATAAATCTGCAGAAGGTTGATAGGGTTGTTGATCAATACCAATGACTCAATGATTACTTCGCCTGGCGCTGAGATTGCTGGCTTTCAAAATTCAATGTACGGTGTTACGGCAAAATTTGTATCCCCTAAAAAATATGTTTCCCCTGGCGGTGTGTCCTCATTTTGCCACTGCACATCAAATGATCCTGAGGGACTTATATATATATATATAATAAACGACAAGTAAACAAATTTATAGCCTGACAACTTTCTTGTAGAATCAAAGGACACTTGCTTTCCTTTCTAATCTCCACGCATTTTCAGCTGCTCAGTAATGGAGGACGGTTCTGCGAGCAAGCGACCGGCGTCACAAGACGTTTCAGCTATGGAGGCTTAAAAGCTTCGTCCTCAAGCCAAAAAGACAAATGACAAGGCAGTATTATTACCTCCACCAAGGAGGTTATGTTTTTGGTGCTGTTTGTTTGTTTGTTTGTCTGTTAGCAGGATTACGGAAAAACTACTGGCCCGATTTTCATGAAACTTTGTGGAAGGGTGTAGCATGGGCCAAGGAAGAACCCATTAAATTTTGGAGCGGATCCGGATCCTCTCTCCGAGTGCCCTTCTAGTTATCACAGTAGTTTAGATCATGATGTATTACCTCTTCGCTAGACGTTTCTGTTGGATCTCCGCTCTAATTAGCTTGCTTACTCATCTCTATTGTGAAAATGTGACTTTGTGTCAATTTCAGGCGACCGTAACTCAAGGGAAGGGAGGGGCGGGTGCTGTGCCAGAGACCCGGTGATGTTGTTGCAGTTCCTATTCACTGATAGAGGTCATAAATTGCATAATGCCTCTTTAAAGAGACTTATGCCTAAGAGATAACTTCACTAATCTTTTTTTGACACCCACACTTACAAAATATGCAAACACCTAATAATGGACACATAATGTTTTGGAATGAAGCCCTCAAATATCAAACAGTATGCAGTGTATTCCCAGTCCAGATGTTTTAAATAGTCCATACTCAGCACTTTGAAGAATGCCAGCCCACTCAGACAATAACATTGAAGAAGAGTTTGTATCCACAGTACATTCACAGGGATTATCAAATGGCCTGCCATGCTCAACCTAAGCAGGCCTGGCAGAGATGAATTTATCAGGATATCAAAAATCACAAGGGGTGGTGTGGCGTCAATATGAAACAGTAAGCGGTTTTGTGCATCAGACATATTGAATAGGCTTTAAGCGGGGATGAGGTAAATCCGCAGAGCTTTATCAACATGTGACAGATATAATCGGTGTCTGAAACAAGCCCGCGCACATTAAATTTAAAGTATGATTTTGAAATGGGCATCATACTGCGACTGTGTATTTATTCTCGGTATATTCTAGGCCAGGAACATCACAGTGGATGCATCATTCCCACTGTGTCATCGGCTTGACCCCACCATTGGTAAAAGCCATGGGGCGGCATCCTTCAACAGTCTCTCTGCTAATTTACATCATCGTAAAACGGATTAATAAAAGCCAAGCGGCTGTATTTAACCTAAAGGATGTTGAAGTTATGATTAATGACGGTTAGTGGTGATGCTTAGTGGGTTGCTACACACACAGGCACAAGTGGATCCATTTGTACGCAAACACAAACATGGAATACGAACATGAATGTATATGCACGTGCACACACACACACACACACACACAAACAAATAAGGACAAGGCTTACATACAAACAACACATACAGCACGAAACCTTAACTCTTACACTCACATAGACAAACAGAGAGAGAGAAAGACAAACACACACACACACAGACGCACACATGCACATTCACGCTATCAGACGACCAGTGGACTACCATACACACACGCACCATCGGGGGGCAGCACAGGCTTAACGAAAGGCAGCTGCTGTTGACACTAGCTTCTCATTAGACTCATTATGAGATGAATGAGTGGAGATGGGAGGGATGAAGCAGGAGCGAGGGGCAGAGGAAGAAAGGCAAGGACATGTGAAAAGTGTAATAGGATGTCAAAATAAGAAAACAACAGCAAGGCAAAAGGGAAAGAGCAAAATAAATGACAGAATAAGAAAAAAGAAGAGGAGATGAATAAGTAGTTGATTGGAGAGAAAGGTGGGCATTTTTGATTATCAACCTAACAGTATCTTAAAAAAAAAAAGAGGGAGACTTTGTCTTTGATCGTCATGTTTCACAGCCAGTAAGTCAGGTTTACATCTCCTGAGGTATGATGCAGGGAAATACCATCAGAGATTTAAATGACTGCTACTTATTAACTACTACTATTTTATGTAATGTGCAATGATGGATACTACTGTGAGCCCAGACAGGGTCAAGCAGTACTGAACCAGCCCAGAGGTATTCTGCATTTTTTTTTTTTATCCTTGGAATCAGTTAGCCTCTCTGGTAACCCTAAAGCCCGGAGCCGTGAGAGCTTTGGAGACTTGTCAATTTCTCAGATGGCCGAACACTGAAGGCTTGATTTCCTCTGTGTTTTCTGCCTCTCTCTTTCTCTCTCTCTTTTTATGAGAGTGAGTGTGGGAGAGACGCACAGAAGGAAAGACAGAGAGAGAGTCTGCATGTGACTGTGTGGTGGAGAGAGGAAAAAAAAGAGAACGAAATGAGAAAGAGAGTGAGTGACAGTGTTAGAGTGAGACAGAAAACAAGTCACAGAGGAGGGGGGGGGGGGGGGGGGGTAAGATTTATCCAGCATATTCCCATCCTCCATTCCCATCCTTCATAGTGTGCCACAATGAGAGTCAGGGTTTACATAACCCAGCACAGCTCCTAAGCACACATTTAATTACAAATGGGGATTAGGGAGCAACCGCATAATGTTCCAAGCAGCAAAAAAAACGGAAACGAACAGATCGTTTTAAAGTGTAGTAGGATCTGTTCTTCTCCCGGGTAAACATTGTCAAACAAATCTCTCTCTGCCTCTCTTTTGCTCTTGCGCTTTCTACAACTCTGCTTTTACCTCTGTTTCTCTCTCTCTCTCTCTCTCTCTCTCTCTCTATTCCACTCCCTCAGCCTTCCTTGTTCCTTTCATTTACATACTTCCTTTCAGTCTTAAAATTACTGTAGTTGAGTTGCATCAGGTTCTGCCTGCATATTGTTGCAGCACAGGAGGATGATTGTCGGCCTGCTATGAGTCTGTCTTATGGCACTGCAGGCAGGAAACACCATCTTTAATGGCAGGCAACTCAAATCTCCATTCACAAGCATATTTTGCCTGATGGAAAGAAAATGGAGGAGAGGAAGGGAGGGGAGTGGAAGAGAGGAGAGGAGAGGAGAGGAGAGGAGAGGAGAGGAGAGAAAAGGAGAGGAGAGGAGAGGAGAGGAGAGGAGAGGAGAGGAGAGGAGAGGAGGAGGGGAGAGGAGAGGAGAGGATTTCACTCAGTGTGTGCATTTCCTCTGTAAGTGTTCAGGGAAATTACCACAGAAATCATCGACAAAACTTAAAATTCAATCTACATGACCTCCTCCAATCACATAGCACCTTCCCTTTGCAAAACCATCATCTCAGAGGATAGAGAGGGAGAGAATAAGAGGATAGTAAAATTAGGAAGAACCCATTTCAGGGCAAAAAAAAAAAAAAAGGCTTCTCCAAGTCGCAGTACTGTATTGTGCCTCGCCAAACCATAGAACCAGGCTTGAAAACACGTGACAGGCTTGATAATGCAGAAGATACCAAACTCATTATTCTGCTCAGTTCAATGATTATTCAACAGCGGGAAGCTGATAAGTGTTAAAAGACAAATGGAACAAAGCTGAGATGGGGAGTGAATAGAGGGCCTGGGTTTTGTTGTTGGGAGTGGGAAAAATAAAATGCGGGCACAGGCATTTTCTACACCCAGCACAATAAAAGCACGTTTCAGCCTCAAATGAAATAGGATTAATTTAGTATGCTTCCCTGGGCTGCAAAACTGCAAAACAACTCTAACACACAAAAATGCACACAAATACACACACACACACACACACACACACAGGCACATAAAATCTCAATACTTAGCATTAGATATTATGTATTTGCCCAGCTATGTATCATAAGCTAAAGAAAAAGCAAAATGCGGTAGCGTTTACTCCTTACACACCCTCATGACAACACATCCACTTACACACACAGACTGTAATGTTATTGTTTGCTGAAAGATCATCATTGCATTATTATTCAATATTAAAAGCCACACTATAATTTAATTGACCATTTACATCTACATTTGGGTATATTCACATTTGCTCTTGTAGAGTTTCATTTGTAGATGGAAAATTATGTTCACAAACATTACAAATGCTGCGACATGAGGCAGAAACACAGTAGAAGAGTCAGATGTGCATGTTTTGAAATGCACCAAGTATTCTCAATGATCTAACATGCACTAAAAGTGTCAAGCAGCATGTAAAACCACATTGACATGTCTGAACTTCATTCAATTTTGGAGCATTAATATAGGAGTGAAAAAGTTGTTTCTGGAGCCACAGTGACTAATGATTTTTTCAAGGCAACAGGACTTAAAAATGTAGATTTCAAGAATATTCTACTTGTTATTTATCTGGATATGTCCATATCATTATACTAGTTGCCAATTACACAACCTAGAATGACATATTTTGATCCTCTTTCAGCTAAAAGCAAGGGAACAAATGCAGGTATTTCCTATGGTGAGAAAACTAAGCAGGTCATTTAGCTAGTAGCATACAGATGTAAGGTGTGTAAACAAAATATAAACAGAGCATTGTCTATCTGGTCCACAAGCAGCTCTCCAAACATGCAATGCAGACTGTAGAACAGGCCAAAAGACATGGTTTATGCCACTCTAAAGAGAACATGATATAGTAACATTAGTCATCCTAATGGTGAATTGCAGGTGCAAGTGCTGCTGACGCTTCAAATCTACCACCTGCAGTGCACCATAGAGGCATCATGTGCTAAATGAGGCGAATCAATTATCGCATCCAGGGCATTTGAGCCTTTACTGTCAGTCCGTCCTTGTATCAAAATCTCTCGCAGTATCACTTTCAAAATGACAATCTAATTAATGTTGAATCAAATAAATCATTAAGCCAGTAGCGGGCCAACAGTGTTTCAAAAGGGGCATCATACTGCAGGCACAGATTGGACCTATAATCTAAATCACACACTTTCCAGTCCCATGTGTCTTTTTTTTTTACAAGGATGACTGCTCGCCATTCTTTTCTACCTCCTTTTCTTTCTTTACTATGCCTCTCCATTCCTGTTCTCTCTGTCTCTTTGTTCATCCCTCCCTACCTCGCTGCCTCTATGTCCGCTAAAATCTGCCCTCCCTTTCTGTAAATCCCCCCTTTTTATTTTCAACCTCTCCCGCTTTTCTCCAATTTCTTCTTCTCCTCCCCCCCCTCCCCGTCCTCCTTTTCACGCCCTTCCCCCCTTTGTCCTTCCCTCATTTCCTCCACAAGTGTGTATGTATGTGAGCACTGGCCTGTTAGTCAGGGCAGACCTTGAAGTGTCATTTTCTCTGTCTGCTGAGATAAATGTCCCAGCAAAGGTGCTTATCACCCGTTTACGGGGAGAGGAGGGGGGGCCGGGAGAGGACGAGGACGAAAGATGAAGGTGGAAGGAGGATGAAGGCAGGGAAGGGAAAGGAAGGGAAGGGAAGGGAAGGGAAAGGAAAGGAAGGGGTTAGGGATGGATCCTGTCTGTGTACAGTGTTGGGTAGTGGATGTGTAGTGGAGCAAATTGGCATAACCTCCCTCAACCTGTTCCCTTTCTCCCTTCTGAGGGGGACGGACAACCACACACACAGACACACACACACACACACACACACACACAATAGACACATTGGCACACAAACCCAACGTTTTAGACAAATTTGACTGTCTGGCAGTAAGAGGAGGGCGAGCTGAACCATTTTCACTCCAAGTGACAAAACTGAGGACATTGCCAGTTGTTCAATCATGACTCCCCACCTTCTAAAGACTTCCCCACCCTCCCTTTTCTGGGTGGATACCAGACTTATGATAACACTGGAAAGGTATCTGGAAGGCTCCAGCTACACATCTCATTCTATCTCACTCACACATAATGGCTTTTTCCAAATGCCAACAGCTAAGCTGAAAAAAAAAAAAAAATGAAAAAGTGCTGAAAGGTGAGTGGGTACGCAGTGTGTACTCAGACAGCTGCATGGTTATCAACATTGAAGTGATGTTCTTTTATTCAAACCAAACTGTCATCCGGCAGACGGGAGCTTTATACTACACACATCAACTCATCCTGCCAAACAGAAATACGACCTTGGAGACAGAGCCATAAACACTGACTAATTCGTCCTTTTGCAACCAAAACGGAAAGACTGCTTCTAAAGCGCTATCTCACCATGATTTGTACACTTTCTGGGGTCAAAGTCAAGCATATGATATCTATTTAATTTCAGGCAGTTTAATTACTCAGGATTTTCAAAGCAAATGCATTAAATGGGGGATATGAGAAATATACTCTGAAACGCGGGTGACATGATGTGAGCACAAATTGTATGAGCATTACATTCCTCCACAAATTCCTCCAGTAATTTTCTCCTGTTTGTTACGTGAAAGGCTAACAGGCAAGTACAACAACATTGGTTGAGGTTAGGCAACTAAAACAATTTGGTTAAGGTTAGGGAAAGGTTTTGGTCATGGTTAAATAAGAAAAACTTAAAGGAATAGTTCACCCAAAACTGAAAATTCTGTCATCATCTACTCACCCTCATGCCAGTTGAAACACAGGTGAAGTTTGTCCATATAAGTTCCAAAAAGACCTATATTTACACCATAATTTAGTGCAAATCTTAACTACAGCTGATTGATTCGCTACAAATAAAGGTGTATAGGTCTTTCTATTCACAGTGTGATTGTTTGGCTGTTTTTGTTTTGGAACTCTAAAGAACAGGTCCCCATTGACTTCAGTTGTTTTGGAGAAGGCTGCTACCAAGTTGTGCTGGCAACCTCCCTGTGTGTTATATGGACTAATAAATTTCACCTGTGTTGTGTTGTTGATTTGGCATGAGGGTGAGTAGATGATGCCAGAATTTTCATTTTTGGGTGAACTATTCCTTTAAGCTAAAAATTAAAACTTCGCTCATAGTAGAAATGTTCTTGGTATGAGCAGCGAATCGATCCCCATCCTCCACCTGGATCACAATGCCTTTGCTTTGAACCGCACTATTTCTGTATCAGACTACTACCTGTTTCTAGTCTTAATCCTTTCATGGTGGGAAAACACATTTCTCCAACTTTTTATGTACAGAGCACCAGAGCACATACTTGCATTTTGAGACGTTGTATTCATTTCTCAACATTTTAAGGCCAAAATTGTGGCAACAGTTGGCAATTTACAGAGACTTTTGTGAAAATTAGCCTGTTTTTTATTAATTATGGGGAAAATATGCTAGAGTTATGGGGGTGCATTTGATTAAAAATGTATTTATCTTTATATTTTAATGCACAATATTTATTTTACTCTATAAAGGCTTATAACATGTAAGCACAAAATATATGTAGAGAAGTCGGATTTGATGTGTAGAGCCAAAGTCTCACGTGGTGGTAATTGGTGCCTGACCTTAAGAAATGATTCATACAGTACAATGGAGGCCTGGCAATTATGCATTCAAGGGCCATTATAGAGCTTGAAGCTTAAGGCAGACTTTCATCAAGATTTTTTTTTTTTAAGCATTTAATTTATGTCACACTAACACTCTGCTGAAATTGGCTTTAGGCATATCTGGGGACCTGACCTCATCTGAATACAAATGGGTTCCACCATAATTTAGAAAAATATTTTTTTTAAAAAGTGATGGATAAGTTATCAAATTGGGTCCAGAGATAACGAAGTGGAAAATCCCCTCCTTTTGCCTCGAGCGGCCCAGGATTGAGCTTTGAACCCTCATACTCCCCTGCTGCTTTCCAACCATTTAAATAAAGAATAAACTACTCAATGAGTGAACGCCCACTCTCATTTGTTAAAAAATAAATAAATAAATGCATATACAAGATAGCCAATTAAGAGTTAAATCAGATTTAGAATGAGGATGAGAAGTTCACACCTTATCGAAGTGGTAAGATGCTGTTGGCAGTGTGGCATCGGCACCCTGAGGTGAACTTTAGGATCAGCCAGACTTCACACATTTCCATCATTCGGGGTGAATAATTCCAACCGGGGAGGAATTAAACTGGCGAAAAATAGACCACATATGCCCCTATGTTTTGTAATTTCCTCTTTCGCAAAATGATCTTGATCTAATTTCTCTCGTTCGCTATGGGCATATTATATATTACTGCCTGCAGATAATTAGTACATCAACTGCGAAATGAAGGGTTTCATCTCAAAACGCTGTTTTGAAAGGTTTTATCGTTCCAGTCACTGGAGAAGGCACAGTTGTTCTCACTTTTCAAACATAACCGCAAGGTAAAGGAACATAATGCTATCCTCAGGCTGCAAGGTTTAATGTAGGAAGGAAGGGAGTGTCAATGCCATTCACTTTCTGTTCAGCAATCACTACCTATGATTAAACTGTAAAAGCCATATGGTAACCTATTATTTCAATGTCACTAGATGGATATGGAGCAAAATGAACAGATAATTGCATGGTGTGTGTGTGTGTGTGTGTGTGTGTGTAGGTGGCGAGGGGGATAAGAGGGAGACGGGGGGGGAAGGAAAGAAAGTGAAAGAAAGAGAAACACTGAGAGAAGGGAGAGTGTGTGACATGTGAGACAGAGAGAGAGAGAGAGGGGCAGAGAGCGACATCCATGTTGTACCACCGCATGAGCAAGACTGATTTGAAACCCTGCTGCTTGGGTCAAATCCTTCCATACTGCGCCCTGCTGTCTGGTTCAGGCCCGCAGAGATGCAGTAGGGACCGCACTCAACAGCTGCTTGAGGAAATGCTGGTGGTGTTCCCACTGTTAGATTAGATTAGATTGGATGAAACTTTAATGATCCCCGTGGGGAAACTGGCCTGATTCAGTAGCAAGTAATCATAGGATACATAAAGAGAAGAATAGAGCATATAAATAAAAATATAGCAAAAGGAGGTTACATAACCATACTCATATGTCTTCAATTTAATGCAAACTGCCATGTTGAGCATTTAAAGGATAATTCCAGCTGCAGTGAAGGTTAAGCCCATTTTCCAGCATGGCCACTCTCCCTTCTAAAATTTCCTGTTTTTTTTTTACATGTAATTATCAGAGAAACTGCTATCATGTGACTTATTTCCCTAGATGACTTTCAAAATATCAAAACCATATGAAAACCAAATTTCTGAGATGGAAAGTATAGTAACATAAACCATAGAGGAGATGTGGCCTCGCCTAATAAAGCATTAAAGAAAACATTTTTGTGAATGAAAAGTAGTTCCTATCCAATTACATCTGAACGTTTTTTAATTAATCTGCAAATTCAGAAAGCCCTCATTGGACAAATGCCTATGATGTTATGGAAAAATGTAATGATTGGAACAAGGAACTAGGCAAAACAACTTAGTAGTATGGATGTATCATCAGAACAATGTTAGATACTGAAATAAACAAATAAATAAATAAACCTCTCTAAACACTAACGTGCCCACCTTGGCCAGTTTCACCCAAAACTCTCACCATCATTTTTTTTTTTACACTTTATTGTTTATATCAGTCCCACCCTAGAAAGCACCTTTCACCAATTACTACCATCCCACCTCATTTCAAGCCTCTCAGGTGAGGAGGAGACTTTTTCCCTAAAGTAGTTTCTATGGAATGGATTAGATTAAGGTGCTATAAGCAAGTTTTATTCTTCGACATGTAGACGCACATCAGTCTGACCAAACAATAATAAAAAGCTTGTTTCTACGAGACCCATTTCAAAATGTATAAATTACATAATATAAAATGTAGCATGTCTACGAAATCCCTCTAGCTACAGGTTACCACAACAATACTCAGAAATTTCCTATGGGAGAGCGTGGGCTGTAAAGTAGGCTCAACATTCACCATGGCTGCAATTATCCTTTAAAAACCATACTTGTTTCTCAAGGCTGACAGTAGTGCATCGTTTCCGGCAAAAACATTATGAAAAAGGGGAGCCAGCACTATAATGAGTGATGTCACCAGTGATCTCTGGCGGACACACAGCTTCAGCCATCAGCGCAGGCCTGGAGCCATCACCGCTCTTCTCCTCTGACAGCGGGGAAAACACAGCCACTTATGTGGGCGGTGGCATCTTGTCAGGGAAAATGCAATATGCATTAGACACAATCCAATCAGTCTCCAGAGTATTGGTGTGTGTATGAGTGTCTCTGCCCGGCTGTGTATCTGTGTGTGTGTGTGTGTGTGTGTGTGTGTGTGTGTGCGTGTGTGTGTGTAGATGCAGCAAAAAGGCAGAAAGAGGAGAGTCTCAGTGGGATCACTTGGCGCTGGGCTGGCACACCGTCAGACAAACACACTTCATTACAGGCCTATTTACCTGATTAACTGGGCTACTTTATCAGCTGCACGGCGCTCAGCAAGACATGTTTGTCAGCTACACCCCATCCCAAAAAGCTCTCACACACACACACTCACAGCCACACACAGTTTGTGTACAAACACAAAGACTGACTTACTGTTTGAATGACCAGCCAGCTTGCTGAATCAAGACAGTGTGCCTGAGATGACAATCCCCATCTCTTGGCAGACAGTGGATGACATCAAATAGGCCTATACCTCCCTGTAGTCTTGAATTGATGTCACTTCTTACGAGCTGGACAGATGGGTTGACGACCTGAATAATCTATGTTGTATTTCCATTTTTCCAATGGGGAATAGCATTTGGATAACCTTTTTTGTGTAATGGAATGTAGGAATCAAAAAGGAATAAAGCCTCAAGCTCGAAGATGAGAGAGAGAGAGAGAGAGAGGACAAAGCCCACCTTGAAACATTATCATTAAAGTAAGGTAATGATTTCCTTTCTCTCTTCTTTCTTCTCTCCCATCTGTCTGCAGGCTATTTGAGAGCAGAAATTCATAGTTTCCCAGTACTTATTTTTAAAAGTGCTGAACTGAACTAAATCCATATGCCTTATTCAACCCAATTATACGTATATCCCACGCAGACAGAGCTCTGACTTGCAAAAACACCCTTTTCACACTTAAGACATTGATTACAGTTGGCAGGGTAAAAAAAATAAATAAATAAAAACAACAACCACAACAGAAAGATTATGTTACGAAAAGAAAGAAACAGCATATCAATGGCATTGTTGCTGTATCGCTCTAGGGGCAAAACTGCATAGGGGCAACAATGTTAGCACTATAATTTTTCCCTAAAGCTTGTCATAATAAAACATTTCCATTTCTTTCCTCTATGTTTGCCTACTGGGGACTGTACCGAGCCAAGCCGGCCTATTTGAATTCAGATCACAGGCAGAGGAGTTTGGCAGGGCTACGCTCCCGGTCACAACCCAGACGAGAGGGCCCTGTCTGGGCCAGGGCCCCCGTATCACACCCCTGCATGGAGCACTAGCAGTGGCTGGCTGGTACACACACACCCTGACACACACACGTACACAAGCAATGCCGCACGTATAAAGAAAGGAGTTCAATATATGCAAACGTACAGTACATACAGACACAAACGCACGTGCACACGTACACACAGAAACGGCGACTGATGCACATATTAATTTCTTTTCAAATATATTCACTTTCACATATGCTTTCCTCCCATATGTGCACACACACACACACACACACACACACACACACACACAGTGTCTGGCACACACGTCGCAACCGGGCTGGCTCCCATGCTGACACTACATCTGTCTGTGTGATACCACGGCAGACCTCTGATCACAGGTGCTGTCATGTCTCATGGGCTGGGTTAAAAGAAGACATGCCAAACAGAGGGGGTGTTGGGGAGAGGGGGAGGATGGGGGTGTATATGAGAGAAAAAAGAGGGAGGGAAAAGAGGTATAGAGAGAGAATATAGAGAGAGATAGAGAGGGAGAGAGAGAGAGAGAGAGAGAGAGACGAGACAGAGTAAAAGAGAAACAGAGATAAGAGACAGAGAAATCATCCGCATCCTAAACCTGGCACAGATACCAGGTAGAAAATAGGGAGCAGACAGGAACGTTGTTGTCTGTTAGTTGTCGCCTGGCATGATCTTTGATCTCCTCAAACAGTCTAAAATATCTGTCAGGTTGCATTTTCGTTCTGGTAAACAGAGCAAGAAAATTGCTAGCTTTTTAGCCCCCACTGGTAGACAAGACATTCTATAGAGCAGTGTGTTTACTTCAATAGAAACATGACGGAATCATCCTGAGACTTCTATTTCCGATCATTCCATTATTTGAGTCCGAAAATACCTTTATTGCGAAGTGCAGTGAAGCGATTTCCATGGAGTCTGGGTTTTTAAGTCATGAAACTCCACTATTGTGCATGAGGAGGAGTCTTTGTACTTTGACCCCCATCTACCATAGAGAAGAAGTGCATCTCCGCAGAGTAATACATGCTAAGGCTGTCAGAAAGAATTTCAGTAATCGTATTGCAGTCAAATGTCAAAAAGTCATAAAGGATTCCCATAAAGAAGTCCCAACCCGCCCGTCGAATGCATCAAAAACTTTTTATTTTTGTTTTTCAGACGATTAAACTGAATGCATCACTGGCTCCTGATGCCTTGGCTCCATAGACTCATCTTCTGCTCGCCTGCTAGTTTGTTTTTAGCACACACATGCTTCTTGCTAGCAGCATCATGGCAGAAAACACTCAGCCTGACGAGGAGATTACTACTGCTCCTAATTTAAGAGGCAGTGAGTGTTTGGACGATATTTGGATTCCCCTCAGTAAAAAGGCAAGACTCAACCAGTGATTTACTCTTATCTTCTCTCTTGCAAATTTAAAACAAAACACCAACCCAAACCTTTGAAGTGGCTGAATAACAGCAAAGAACGCAGGCTGTGAAATACCTCCAGTTGAAATACCTGTTTAGAATGCACTGTCCGTTCATAACTGATAACAGTTTTAAATTTTACAGCACCAAATTATCATTGTTTTTCATTCTGACTTTAGCGCTTACCAATCATGCTTTTGGCGGCTGTCAAACAATTCTCTACGCAGGAAAAACCCTGTCAACCCTGACATTATAGATATAACTCACAATTAATTCTAAATACTGATTATGCTATTCATAGGTTTCAACATTTACACCTCCTGTGGGCACTAATGCAGCCCTGTGTGCCCAGTGTGTGTGCCACAAGTGCAGTGTACAGACACACATTTCACACATTGATTCAGCCCTCTTGTATATTGGAGAGGCTACAACATTTGTCACAAATGCACTGTATGTGTTTGGGAAGAAAGTCAAAGATCCAATTAGCTCCTGACTCTCCTCCTAATATGTTTCCTCTCCAAGCCTGTGCAGATTATGAAAATAGAGCAAGTCACACAATTATGCATCCTTATTACCTAAATGTCACATTTTCTATCTGTGAGATGGATGTGGCATGTAATGCGTTTATTCCAGAAGACAATTGTGGAAGACAAATGAGCAGGGAAAAATAGCAAAAAAAACAAATAAACACCAGTGCTCTGTTCAGTTGGGCTGCTGGTGGGAGGCAAAGACACAATATAGACAGTGTGTGTCAGTGGTGGAAGGAATACACAAATCCTACACTTGAAGCTGCACTATGCAAGATTTGTATATATGAAAATACACCCATCTTATCTGTATAAATCACAAACTGGGGCTGCAGAGAAGAGCGTTCCATCCCCCCTAATTGAGATTAATTTGCCCAAATTAATTTCAGGTGCCGAGTATGATTACTGGTGGGAAATCTTGTCAGCACACAGGAACTGAGAAATTGAAACTTAAGAGCGAAATATAAAATGTTCTCCTGGTCTCCTGGACTCACCAATGATGGTTGAACTTGATTTTGTTTAACCCCTACCAGCCACTAAGACGAAGAAATTTAGGTTTGAGGAGTGTGCACTTTACTGACATCACATTATATGATTTCTGGGTAATGAAGTCCTTCAAACTTTGTAAAAATCAAACCTCCCACTGCGACTTGGGGCTGCCAAAGTGCGAAGAAGCCTAGTGCATTCTTTAAATAAAGGAATAAATACCCAAATACATGAGTACCCATTCATTCAAGCCTATGTAAGCCTATACAAGGAATTGTTATGAGATACAGATTTCTTGTATTATTGTTATTATTAATAGTAATAGAAATAGTGGTCGTAGTAGTAGTAGCAGTATCAAAGGATCCAAGTATAGTCTGCCAAGCTAATATCAGTCATAGCAGTAACCCTTATTGACAGAAGTAACTTTGGCTAGCCTGCTATGCTGATATGAGAAGTCTTAGATATGAATGGTTTGAGGATTTAGAGGGTTTTGCAATGTGATCCATTTTTCCCACACCTCCCTAGGAAATAGCAAATATTGGATGAAATAATATCACAATAAAATGTGTAGGCTGATTTCAGCAAACAGTTTTCAACAAAGACAAAATAGCTTATTTACATTCCAGTGGAAAGTCACCTGTAAAGGCCAATCATTGTAATGTAAATGTATAACCTCTGTTACACTTCCCGGGAGAGCATTGATCTCTATCATTTCGCCCTTTAGTCTCATCATGCAAGCACTCTTCCCTGTGGTACGGTATAGTGTGCTTTAGATCAATAGCAAGTGCCATGTGTGAATACATCTCAGTGGTCGTTTGATATTGTCACTTGGGAGCTCCAGGGGAAACTTAAAAGCATGGAGGAGAAGGGAAATACGCTATACTACAAGCATGACTAATACAATTCAATTTCCACCAAAGTGCTACAATTCATTTTGGGAAAAAGAAAATACTGAATGCAGTTCGAAGGCCAACGTTTCAAATAAAGTTGATTCCTTCATCTTAAGTGTTACTGTTTTCTAAGTGAAATTCTTCAGATAAGAACTAACTACAAAAATATGCTATTGTGAATTGCAATTTCATGTGAGTAATCATTATGGAGCACAGGGGTTCACAGAATCAGTCCAACTCAAGGATTTACTTACCGAAAACTCTGCTAAATTTGAGGCAGAATTAAAATGAATAATACATTCTATCTAGGGCAGTCATTTTCTGTGCACTGTGCTGAAGCGACTTAATCCCACAATGCAATGGGGTGCGGCCAGTACGCAAAAAAATGCACAGTCTTCAAATAGCTCTGTGGTGAAATGTCTCAATGGCAAAGTTTCTGTGTAATTGCTAAAGGTATTTGGATTTTGCTGCATCTTGCCTCAGTGTGCCTCAGGAAACAGCACAGACATCTGTCTAATTAGCACTGCAACATGCTGATCTTTGCCACCATCTGAAGGGAATTTTTATTTTTATGACTGCAATCCGTATCTTATAGCTCCTTTTTGTAACAACATGCTACAAAACAACCGGAAAGACCAGGAGGGAATTCAAGCAGTTTTCAAACAGTATTTGAACCGTGAAACAGACATTTGGTGCAATACAGTAAATCGTGACAGCAGCGGCCACATCAGCACATTTCGCCACACCCAAAGTCTTACTGTACAAAAGTAAAAATCAACTGCTGAACAGGCTGAAGCTTTGTTCTACTGTGCAGCTCCAGAACTAGAGGCTACACCCATAGTCCCACATCCATCGGCGACACACACTCACTGAACTCCCAGAGACGACCATTCAGAGACAAGTGTGTGGGAGGGAAGAGAAAGGGATGGAGGAAGAAGGCTTGACGGGAGATGGGAGTGTGAGATTGTGAGTATGAGTGTGTGGAGTGCTGGGGACATGTGACTATATGTTCTCTTTCTGCGGGTGGAAGGACAGTGAGGCACATTGGCCCCGTTTCAATGGCAGTGTTCCTTAGCCTGTACACAATCTTTTTTTTTCCTTTTGTAAAGATAAAGCAGCCTGGGAGTGCTACTAAAATAGACACCGCTAGTCAGGTGGTAAGACAAGGTTAACTCAATCGGACAGCCCCAACTCCCTGACTTGGCTCCCATTGGACACTCTTGGCTCTTTCACAACATCACAGACATGTACATTGTCCCAATGTAAAATTAACTCTGCTTTTCTTTAATATTGATGACTGTGCACTTTTGCCCATATGTCTCCATGTCCTATTTCCTCTGAATTACATGTGCACTCAAGACAGGCTATTTTAGGATTCACTCCTAGACGTTTAGATATGTAACATAAATGTTACTTAGCGTCTTTTAATTATGAAAGGTACAAGCTCTCAAACATATGCTCCAGTGTGTTCTGGTTTAATTGTAATTTACACAGGTGGGGCATGTTTTAGGCTGTACCTGCTCTACCTATTCTCCAAAACAGCAGTCTACAACACAGGCCCTGTTCCATGTCCAATACATGTTGATCCATATTCTCTGCAGACTTTTTTAATCATTAACACCTCATTATCATGTCCCTAGTCTTCTGCTTTCACACCAAAAACTGTGGGTGGTAACAACCAAGTCACCAGATAGTAATTATCCCTCCTCAAAGTAGATTTCTTTACACACCTCAAGTTCCTATGAAAGTACTTAAAGCCCTCTTCTGAACCTTAAAAATCTCTGTAAAATAGTGGAAAAAAAAATGGAGAACAATCTTAGCAGAACAATAGTCCGATAACATACCCTCCCACGGCTCAGAGTGTCCCTATCTCCTCCGTCTCATAAAAACTTAATGCGGCCAAGCTCTTAAAACCCAGACAAGGAGAGCCCATTTCACCAGCAGACAAGTTCAATTTCACTCCAGAACCTTCTTCAGAAAAAAAAAAATGCATCCCTTTTTCCAAAGCCACTTGGCAGAAAAGTGAAATCCTATTAAATCTTTCAGCAAAGCTTCCATAAATATTATGGAGAAAGTGTCCCAAGTCACACTTTCTCCTCATCGGCTAAAACGGAGCACTGTCCACTTCCTTGGAAAAGCTATTGTCGCCAGACTCTGGCATGACTGTTGCTACTCTGCTGTCACTTTATAACCTTCTCCTCCAGGATACCATAACTACAGATATTTCAACTCAAAACCATTTCATTCTATCTGCTGTAGTCCAATAACAGTTGTACTACACTGCACTATTCCATAACCACAACCGAATATGGTGGTCAGCACAAAAATCAGCACAGTTAACCTCTTAAAAAGGTCCTTTGCAAAAAAAATCGATACATTTCACTTCTGACAAAACCAATATGATTTTAGAATCATCACTATGAGAAAGACTACCACTCACCACATAGAGAAAAATAATTGGAAACCAGCCTCACCTCTCTCACAAGTGCTAGCCCAGAAGCCAGTGCCGGTGCAGTCGCAGACGAAGCGGTTCCATCCTTCTTTACAGGCGCCGTTGTTCTTGCAGGGGTTGCTGTCGCACTGCTTCCCCGTCACCTTACTGCACGAAGACCTGATGCCCGTCACGTTCTGGGCCTGAGCGATCTGCCGGATGTCCTTGCTGCGCCCGTCAATGAACAGGTCCCGGATGCAGCCCACGTAGCCGTAGTTGAGCATGGCGGTCCACAGCTCGGTGGGGAGCGCCAGGCCCGCCCGGTTGTCGGGCAGACCCCCCAGGTAAAGGTCTCCCTCCAGGTCCAAAATCTCGTTCTCCCCGCTGGCCGTGAATGGCGTCCGGCGGCTGTTCACTGAGATGATGCCTGGAGGAGAGGAAATCTGTTAAATCCTGCCCAGATACTACACTGCGAAAATACATCAAAACAAATCTAAACATTTAATCCACTCTAAAATCTTATTTTTCTTGAAACAACTGGGGAAAAAATCTGCCAATGGCGTGAGAAAATTTCACTTGTTTATACTGGAAAATCAACTTCAGAAAGAAAGAAAGCTCTTGAATCGAGTATCATTTTGTACTAGTGGAGTGATCTGCCATATTCTGCCTTATTTGAAATATGTGAAACAAAATGCACTGGAAAGAAGTGATATAATTACACTCCACTAGCAGAATTTTTCATTTCCTTCCTTCAAGACTAAATGACTTTGGACATGTTTTGCAGTGTGTATGTTCCCTGGGTAAAAGCAACAATCCACCGTAAAACAGAGTTAATTAAATAAATATTCTGGACACTCTAAATACTCCCTAACGAGTAAAATTACAGTCACTCAATATAATTTGAATCTTGCGGCATCTTCCCTCAACATGTCTAAATATAGCACTGAGACTTGTGTATCTAATTCTGCATCATGCTGAACTGTGAAGCCGGAATCACACTTAATCCATAATGCAGAGTTCCATGCAAGGATCGTCTGGCTCAAATGTATTAAGATGAAACTGATTCCACATGGTTAATGACTATAGTATTACAACTTTTTTACATTTGTTTTTTTTCCCCGCTGCAATTTTGATTCACTGATGAAATGTTTCTTCATGAAAACCTCACAGAGAGCCAGTAAATAGCAAAGCAAAGCAACATTAATTTTAGTGTACACATGCATAATCAACACACACGTAGAATAAATCCAACGCATGCCACACCTGCATCCAATGCATCTGCAATGGAAAGATGCATTCACTTTCATTTGTATCTTAAATGCATAAACTTCCACCAGAGAGAAAAGCATTCGGCACATTAAGTGTGATCTTGGCTGGACACTATCAACACTGATGCAGTGAGCATTTTAATGTGACTTATTTATGCATTATTTGCACTGCACTGGTTTAGGTCTAGAGTTCATTCTGCTCCACTGAGAGCTAAAAGGAATAAAAAAATCTGTTTCGCATGCCTACTTCATATAAATAGTTCATTTCAGAAAGGACGAAAAGGATGGGTTTGTTTACAGATTTTATCTCCGATTTTGAAATCTTACCTGCAAAAAAAAAAGCCCTTACTAAGGTCAAGTAAACGCAGCAAGTAGATGAAAAGGTCACTTTTTCCACACAGCCCAAATTTAGCCTGTCTGAATATGGTGTAATGTGAGCTCTCGCATTTCACCAGCGTTACATTCACCTTGCAGCCAGACAGAGTGATTCTGGCTGCAGTGCTTCGCAGACAAGAAACTTAATTCACTTGAAACTCCCATTAACATTTCACTCAAGCCACAAGTGTGATTATGCCTGTTCTTAACCAGCCCTCAGTCTCATATCCATATATCTGTCTCATTCTTCTTTTTCCCAGCGAAAATCCTGCTTTCCACTCAGCTATCGCACCAGGGGCCGGGCTGGTGATTAATCAAAGCAGCGAGCCCTGACACATGGCTAAATTGGCTGCTCTAACCTGATATATAACGCAAGCTGTAGCATAGACTAACACACCCGAGTTCTCTGGAGGATCCCACCTAATGTAGAGATTGTGTTGGGTTTGGAGCTCAAGGCAACAGAAGTTCCTAACCTTTTTCTCTAATATAATCTTCCTGTAATACTTTCTGTGTATTCGGCCATGTTTTGAGGTCAAAGAACATACAGATGGAAGCAAGCAGAGGGAAATAGAGTCAGTAGCTATCAGGAAAGAAGTATGACTTTATCCCGGCAATAAATCACAGCAGAAATTATTCTATTGAGAAAGTTTTCACATCGTTCTGCGGGTGTGATGCGGGGAAAAGCTGAAATGACTAGGACCATGCGATTACAAATTATATTATTACTGCTTGGTGCAGCTGCAATGTGACAGCTATTGTCAAACCACAGTGCTAACAACAGTACTTACAAGGGATACTTTTTAAAGAAGTCTCTCTCAGTTATCATGAGCCAAAAATCATTTCAGTAAATCTAAAACTACTTGCACCAGCATTTTGGTTATTGATATTGTAAAAGGATAAACTATTAACATTTTGTTTGAAATTGGTTATACGAGTGCAAGTTAATGGGGGTGAAAATCATTTTCCCTTTTTTCCCATTTCTGTATTTTCAAACTGGGTCAAGTTTTTGGTAACAAACAACACAATGAGCTCAGATGGGATCAGTGCTGATTCATTCTTTCTTTCTGTGTTGCGGCTTTGTTGTTTGTTAACTGACTATTCTGAAAACGCATTTCAGCTACATCCAAATTATACTGTGAAAAATAAATTGTGTTTTAACAGATTTTCAGCTTGCTTGTTTTATAGCAAATGGAGTTACTCATGTTTTTTTCTAGCTTTATGGTACTTATTGTATCTCAATCTTTAAGCCTGATCTAAAGTCCTGTTGGGTTACTACAGCAACAACGTATTTCATCCCCTAGCATATCTGAATTTGGATAATGAGAATTCAGGGGAAAAACATCCAGACTGCTGCTGTGAGCAAATTCCTTCTTTACTTTAGCAACCTGTTGAGGTGTACAGGTAGGTGGTTTGGCCTGGGTGGCACTGGAATTTTAATTGGAAGTGGACAGAACAGCGCACAGTAAATGTCCAACGTAAAAGCCTAGCTCCCAACAAGGCTAAGAATTATATAGGAGAGGCGCCCATATCTTGCGCAGAGGAAGTGAAGCACGACTACGGCAGAGACAGGAGAGAGAAAAGTGAAGCCAAACACTTTCTTTCCTTAGCTAAAAGTAGCTAACTGCTTAAAATCCTACCAAACTTTGAATTTGAACTACCACTACACCACTGTAAAATGTAATTGAACTAGAAGTAGAACCACAGATAGTTGACTGCTCCCCAACACTCAGTTCTACAATCTCATAGTCCACTTCTTACTTGATCTACTCTTCCCCTCCCTCCCTTCCCCCTCCACCCTCGCTTCACCCTTACCTGAGCGTCCGTCTCTCTGGATGTCCACATGGTGCCAGACCCCATCGTTCACCTTTGCCTGGGTGGCCTTAACCTTGATGGTGCCAGATCCCATGTCCAGCAGCAGGTACAGCCCTCCGTCCAGCAGCTCCACCGCAAAGAAGTCCACCTTGTTGTTCTTCTGGCCCTTCGCGTCGCGCCGGTCCTGGGGCTTGCCGTGGGTGAAGAGGATCAGCCCGTTGGGTTCTGAGGTGCGGAAGTCGAAGGAGATGGAGCCGACGCGCTTGGTGTTCCACTTGGGCAAGCCCAGGTAGGAGTCTGGGGTCTCAAAGTTGATGGGGTCGAGGGTGGGTACGTTTTCACACTTGAAGACCACATCACCCTGGAGCTTCATCTTGGGGTCCACGATGCGAGCCAGGCGGGACAGTTCCAGGCGGATGTCGTCATTGTTCTTGTAAACCACCTGGAAACAATACAGGAGATCCGCAGTTCTCAGCTGTAATTTGGTAATATAGAACAAACTGAGATAGACAAGGATGATGGGTATCTGTCACGGCAAAAATAAACCCTGCATATAAACATATTAAATATGTGTTATGTATGCAAGTAATAAGATAATAATCCTAGGTAAATTTATGTGACTGGTGAGTATACTTCGGTGTGAAAAGCATTTGAGAGGTTTGCCTTCTTTTATTTATCATTATCATTCAATTTAACTGATGCTCACAACCGGTTACTGCAGGGGATATTTTGTCTGTGCAATAATGGATGAAAAACAACATTTTCTTTCTATATTTAATACATTGCACTGCAGTGCATACTGCAATATCATATAATCACATACTGACAATATTACATATTGCAGATTCAAGGACAGCTGGATCGATAAAAACCAATATCTTCTAAGGTGTGTATGGCACAAATTGTATCTCAGCCATTTTCTATTTCAGCTTCAATCTATCCACTCTGAAAAGGAGATTACACACAAACGCATGACTATATTTTCATTTGATTGAACACCTGCCTACTGCGCGAAGTGTGATACGATAGTTGGATTATTAGTGAGTCATCCCCTGTAATGTTCAAAAAGGGTTCTCATGAAGATAGGGTGAAACCCCAAATCAGTATCAGTGTCCCTGTGAGAATATATCCAATATCACACCTATTTACCCACAATAAATTTACCCCAACCCCCTAATCCATAAAACGAGAAAGCAGCCCCACATTATAGTCAAATACAACAATATACCACAGAAAAGGGGAGCAGAATATTGTCAATTGGAATCCATTGAGGCGGAAAATTAATGTTTTTCTTTTTTTTTCCTTCATTTTTATCTGAGGAAGAAGGCGGGGTCCTTTTTTTCTAGTATATAGGGCAGTGGGTGCACAGGAAACAGCAACAGTGTTACAGGGAGCACAGCTGTCAGCAAACAGATTTTACTGCTCTGGGATTACCGATAATCCTGGAAGATTTGACAGTAAATCAACACAGGTGACCCGAGTCCCGAGAAGGACTGAGGAGAGGGGGAAAGAGAGAGAGAGAGAGAGACACACAGAGAGAGAGACAGACAGCGGGGAGGTAAATAAAAGGGGACATAAGAGTCGGTGGGAATGAGGACAGGAGAAAGGAAGGAAATTGGATGAGAAAGAAAATATGGCAGGAGGCAAATACAGAGAGAGAGAGGAGAGAGAGAGAGAGAGAGAAATCTAGAAGATTACAGGCTATATATAAAAGGCCTGTGTGTGTCACTGTGGCATTGTTTCAAAACATGTGCGTGCGTGCGTGCGTGCGTGCGTGCGTGCGTGCGTGCGTGCGTGCGTGCGTGCGTGCGTGTTTGTGTGTGTGTGTGTGTGTGTGTGTGTGTGTGTGTGTGTGAGTACACCTTTGTACCGTGGAAAATGCACCCATGTAGATGTCAGCACATTTGACAAGTGCACTTCATCTCTTGAACATGATGTGGAACAAAATGTGTTAAGTGCTTGACAAAGTGCGTGGTTAATCTAAATTCAGCCTATGGCGCAAATAAAGTTCATTTCATTTTAAACAGGAGCGTCTTAGAGTCGAGCTAGGCTACGTACAACAGGGTCTAAGGTTATGGGAACATAAAGGTACACTGGAGATACATAGGACATGTAGAGTAATGAATCCAGTTAGGATCAAGACATGAGTATGTCACCACCAGCATGCTGCAATGATCTGACTCATAAGTAGCTTAAGGGATAATTTATGTTTGTTAATTTCTTTTCGATGTGATTTTCAGATGGCCATTATGTCTGAGAGAGGCTGAAACTGGCTTGGTTTGGCTCTCTGGTTATTGTCAATCAGCACCTGCAACAATTAAAATGTGAGTTATCTAAACCAGAGGTTCTCAACCTTTTTGGCTTGTGACCGCTTAAAATGAAGCGATGTGTACTCTAGATCCCCATCACAGGCTGCATATGCATATACACAGTTCAACCGAAGAGTGATTTTCCCTGTTCAAGTTGTTTCATTTGATGATTTTATTAATATGGAGGCCTAGATGTTGAAACCTTCAGTATTTCACACGAAAAAAGCAGAAATTCGACAAAAATCTGAAAAAATACACATGATGATTATCTCATGACCCCCTGAGGGGTCCCGACCCCCGGGTTGAGAACCACTGATCTAAACAACAGTGTAACGTTTAACAATTAACCACTTGGTTTTATAACTAAACAGGGGTAATTTTGCAAATTATATTCCATAGAACATGTTGCAGTTGCCCTATGACTCAAATTATTTTAGCTTTTATAGCCACTGTTAGATTTTGCTGATGTTTTATTTATTTTATGATTTATTTATTTTCCCTGGCTAAAAACCAGAGAATATATCTTGCATTTCACTTCCACCTGGCTTTTAGATAACTCTTGGGCAAAAAAACAAACTGAATATTACACTCACCGAGCACTTTATTAGGAACACTTGTACACCTGCTTATTCACGCAATTATCTAGTCAGCCAATCATGTGGCAGCAGTGCAGTGCATAAGATCACGCAGATACAGGTCAGCAGCTTCAGTTAATGTTCACATCAAACATCAGAATGGGGAAAAAATGTGATCTCAGTGACTTTGACCGTGGCATGGTTGTTGGTGCCAGACGGGCTGCTTTGAGTATTTCTGAAACTGCTGATCTCCTGGGATTTTCACGCACAGCAGTCTCTAGAGTTTACACAGAACAGTGCGAAAAACAAAAAACATCCAGTGAGCGGCAGTTCTGCGGACGGAAACACCTTGTTGATGAGAGAGGTCAGAGGAGAATGGCCAGACTGGTTGGAGCTGACAGAAAGGCTTCAATAACTCAGATAACCTCTTTAAAACTGTGGTGAGCAGAAAAGCATCTCAGAATGCACAACACATCGAACCTTGAGGCAGATGTCACTTTGGTAGCCGGTTGACATTGAACTAAAAGCTGATACCTACCCAGTATTAGTATGGTGTTCCTAATAAAGTGCTCTCTGAGTTTACATGAAAAGAAAGAGAAGAGGGACGTAGCCTTTAATGTTGCTCATTTGCAATGAGGAATGTTTTTTAGTGGTACTGTGCTGGTGATCATGCAGTCAACAGGTTTTAGAGGAAGGTCTTTACTTGTAAATCTCTAAAAAGTTCCAGGGCACTCGGGAAACATATTAATTTGCATTTTCTATACATGGAAAGCATAATTAAACACTGTGCTTATTCACTATACAAGGTCTCCATCATCACCTGTTCTGGCTCGGCAAAACCGTGGTTGTTTGTCTTAAACCTGAAACACGGCAGTTTTGCCCTCCCTCTTACTTTTGCTTGTTGGTGGAAAGTCTTTACAAACCCTCCCAGGCACCTCAATGTTATTCAGGGACATACTAATCTAACAATCAACCAGCCCCCTGACGGTGAACAGATCTGTTTTAGGATTATGATTCTGTCATCCATTCTGCCGCAGGCTGATCAATAAGATAATGGAAATGATGTTATAAAAGAGGAATTGACTACTGTGGCTACGTGTACCTCATCTTTGCCTTTGTTATGGCTGTGCTTTGCTATGCTATCCGTCGGCCTATCCGACAGCCTTGTGGGGCCCATTCATAATGCACGCACAGGGGACTCTAACGACTCCATAAAGCCAGGATCCTCCATCTCTGCTCCTGGATGGTGTATTGATCTGGCCTGGTAGGCAACAAGGAGAGGGGTGAGGGAAAGGCGTGTGTGTGCAGGCGAGCGCGCACACACACACACGCACGCACGCACAATCTTCCTTACTAATCTACTTCAGATCAGTGCTCTTGGCCCTGGCCACAGCTGCTGTCGGCTGGTGATTTAGCCCCCGTGTTAATGAAGAAACAGGGTAATTCCACTAAAGTAGAGTGAAGATACACACACCAGGTCCTCATAAAGCTCTGCAGAGGAGACAGAGACCTCCATTTCCTCAAACACAAAAAAAAAACCACAACTGAATGCACATACGCACGCAGACACACACACACACACGTTCAATGTTTACCATGTACAGATCGATTCAACAATAGCTGGTGAGTAAATATTGTTTGAAACTGGATAAGCTGGGCGATAGTTACAAATGAAATGAGTGATATGCAGTAACCATTATTGGAAATCAATATAATTACCAAAGTGGGGTTTGACAAAGGGGAATAGAGACATTCAATGTGTGGCAGTATACTTACAAGAAAGTCAAACTTGCCCCAAATAGAAACACAGTCGAACACAGCGGCGCATACAAATGTGAGTATACTCACTGCAGATTTGTTGATTTACTTACACTTCATGTCAATGGGGGCACATTAGGTTAATGAGGCAACCATAACCTAGGGAAACTGGAAACTCACCAATAATGGCTACAGTGAAAGAGCTACAACTCAACTAACCATTGTGTGATGATAAGATTAATAACACTTTCATTTGTGTGTGTCCAAATCTAGCACAGTGTGTGTTCAGTGGCTACTATAAACTAGTGTCACATCATCTCAAAAGAACCATAGCACAGTACATACTGAACACATAGAGGGTGTAATTAAGTCAGCGAAGCAAGGAGATGTGAATCTTTTTTTTTTCAGACTGAATCGGTAATTACATACTTTTCATATGTGTTCAGAAGAGGTTGTCCAATAGATGCACAAAAGGCCTCAAAGAAAAGGGAACATTGGGGGTAATTATCTCTCTTTTTAGCTGCTTTGGCCTTTCAATAGAGTATGACTTACAAAAGAGACTGAACCTATAAATTTGCTTTTCAAAAATCTAATTTTGAAAAATCATTATTCCTTAAGTTGTCACAGCTGTAGCTGGGACAGTCTCTGTAATCAGACAACACAGATTTTTAAACATCTTCCAGTGAGCTTATTTATATAATGTAATTACATGATCCAAGAGTTAGAGTTAGTGGTAGGACCCAACATTGTTTATAAGGTGTCACCTAGAACCAAATGCTGGAAACACTTTAAATCACTGTTTGCCAACTTCACACCTTGTAGGGGGGCGAAGGGTGAAGCCATTCCATTAAAGTTTGAGGTTTTACCCGTCTGTCATTGTTTGGGCCTCTGAGCAAAAAAAGAAAAAAAAAATCTCATAATTAAAAGGACAGGGTGACATTTGCATTTGGATTGGAGGGGAAAACAAGCACTGCTGTACATACTGTGATGACTAACACAAAACTGATGACGACAATGTTCCTCTAAAATGCCAAATATTGGTCTCTTGCCCTCCCTCTACTTCTTCTCTTTGCTTACTCATCATTCACTTGTTCTCCGTTCCACCCTTGTTCATTTTTTTCCGCCGTGTGTCTGTTTCTCTCTCTCTCCTACCTATTGACATTCCTCTCACCCCCACCTGTCTTCTTCAACTCTCTTTCACTCTCCTTTTTTTTTTCCACCTTCTCTCACCACCATTACATCTTTCCCCTAGAGTTGCTTCTCATCCTCTCTTACCCGTCATCTTCCCGCCTCCCGCCTCCCCCATTTTTTCTCCTCAATCAGACAGTGAATAGTATTGTGGTGACAACGCGAGCCCCGACCGCCCCCACAGTCTGACACAAGTTGCCACTGCACAGCTCCAGTGCTGGCACGGGTGTCCTGCCATGCCAGGGGGAGGGGGGGTGGGGGGTGGGGCACAGAGGGCACTGTGTGGCACTGCAAACATCAGGCTGACCGGGCGAGTGAGCCAGGCGGCTGCCCACTGGCCCTCAGTCACATGACGCTCCGCGGCCCACGTGGACGAACACGAGCAGGGGGCGGGGGGGGGCGGGACATGTGTGTGTGTGTGTGTGTGTGTGTGAGCGTTGTGTATGGATGACATCTCATCCAGCCTAAGGGGGCCGATGAATGCAGCGAGGACTAAAGCGAGAGAGGGAGAGGGGTCGCGATGCAAGTAAGTAAGCAGCATCTCTTTTATTGTCAGACAGAGGGAAAGGGAGGCGTTCGCTCCCTGCAACACCACATGCCCCCATCATCATCCTCATCATCGTCTCTTTCTAAGTGATGTAATTCTGGGGTTTTTTTTGCCCCGTAGTGAACAACCACAAACATGCACCAATGTTCCCCGCCTCAGTCTCCTTTCTACTGTTCTGGCCAGACATCAGACACTCAGTCAGACAGAAATACTGATGCACTCTGATCCGAGCAACGGGCCAAACTCAACTGAATCATTCCCTCCTCATTATCTGGGGATATTGAATCCAAAGGAAGAGGTGGAGGGGGCAGGAAGGAAGAAATATGGTGGAAAGAGAGAGAGATAATACGCAGGCTGCAAACGTGGGCGAGTGCACGCACGGGGCATGCACACACACACACACACACACACACACACAAATATACGTAAAACCTGGGCATAAAACAAAGAAGACAGACAGAGATAAACCTAGTCAAAAAGGATGAACAAAAGGACGTAAGGGAGTTCACGAGGCCAGTGGTGAGCCGTTTGCATTGTCCTGGGTGGCGGCTGGCATCGTGCCTGCTTAATGGAGCTACGTATGATGAACCATTCAGGATCACACAATACTACCACTACCCGGCCACATGGTGAATCACCTCCATGATTCTGTCTACCCAATGCTCTCTCATGGGCCTACTCATGCTGAGTCACACCTACACAGATAATATTGGAAAACGCATAGAAGATGGAATTGCCTCGAGTCCCACAGCCCACAATAAAATACAAGACACGCCAAGATAAAAGAGTATTTACATGAATGCATTTGCTGCCTTTTAACATTTTACATGTGTTTTTACATGCACAAGTATAGGCATTAAATTCTGATTAGCATAAACAGACTGTGCTCACATCCATAGTGAGAGATTGTAGTTATTAGACGATTGATTGATTTGATTTCAAGGTTGATATCAAATTAGGTCATGGTAGTTAGCAGGAAGGTATAGATAATAAAGGATTTGACACATAATCAGTTTTTATGATGTATTAGCGATGCCATTTCAGAATGGCATTACATGTTTACTCAAAATATGCAGCCACATTATGGCTGAAAGTAAGTATTAGAATGAAGAGATAATTATTTATTGGATCATTTTTTGTAGATGTGTGATTTTTTTTTTTTTGATGATGTTATTTGATACATGATGTTATTTAGACATTTATATCATGATATATGAACAGTTGAACTGTAATTGCAATTGGAATTATTATTTTTTGGGGGGCTGGCTAAGCAATGAGGATAGGTAATGAATTTTCTCACTGTTGGGGATAATTTTCCACCTGTGTGTTTGTGGTGGTGGGATGAATGAATGTAAAGGAAAAACTGCAACAGATAAAGAATATCTGTAAAATATAGACCTAGAATACATACAGATTTTCTTTGCCTACCTACTTATCTAGTAACATTTTCAATATCAGGAAAAATTAAGTCAAATCAAGCAATTAAGTAACATCAAATCTCTTTAAGGAAAACTTTTAGGAAAATTAAGTCTGAGTTCAAACATACATCATAAGCTATGATTTAAATTCTGTGCACCTCAGACAGAAATGCTGATTGATGATGTGTCATAACATAACACATCACCCAAAACCTACACTTTTCTGCATCACGCCCGGCTTCTACATTTCACATCCCAACATATTTAAATTATGCATTTCAATTGGTAGCAACAGTAAAATCCCCCTATTCAGAATATCATCCTCCAGCTGCACAATTATCCTGCATCATTTGCACATGGTGGAAGTGAATTAGAATGAAAAGCTTCCCCCAAAACACAACCCTGCCAGGATGTTAATGATGATCACAAGAGTTCCTGACTTAAGTCAGAGTTTGAGGTTTTTAACTATCCTTATTCATAGAAAGCCTAAGGTAAAAGTATAGGCATGGCTACGTCATTGTGTGGAATGTGTGTGTACGTGTACGTGTGTCTGTGTGTGTGTGTGTGAGTATGAGAGAGAGAGATAGAGAGTGTCATTAGCAGAACGAGAAAGGAGCGGGGATAAATTAGCCAACCTGGTAATGACTGGAGAAACAGCAGCCTGAGCCACTCAGTCAAAAGATAAAAGAATCCAGACAAGGTGACTTTCTCTTTCTTAGCCATCACGCAAATGTGTCTGCTTGTGTGTGTGTGTCTGTGTGTGTGTGTCTGTGTGTGTATGTGGTATGTGTGTGTGTGTGTGTGTGTGTGTGTGTGTGCTAAAGAGAGAGAGAGGGAGAGAGAGAGAGAGAAAGAGCACAGTGGCCTGACGGAGGCACGATACTGTGGCTGAATGAAGGGCATGTTGGAAGGTGCCCTACTGTCCAGAGCTTGGCGGCATATCAACCTCCCCCGCTTTTGTCAGAAGTGAGGTTGTAAATGACGGAGAAGGGGAACAGGAGGAGAGGGTGGAAAGGTGGAGAGGTGGAGAGGTAGAGAGGTAGAGAGGTGAAGAGGTAGAGAGGTGGAGAGGTGAAGAGGTGAAGAGGTGGCGGCATAGAAGTGGTGGCCAACTTCCCTAACCACCAACTTTCTAACCAGTTAGCACCATGACATATGAGCTATGTTTCCATCCAACTTTAAGTCAAACTTTTGAATGTCGCAAAAATAAAATTTGAATTAGGCAAAACCTAAGGGGTGGGGACTCGAGGTGGGGACTTGACTTTGACTTGTACTTTGATGACTTGAAAAGGTTTCTCAAGTCTTGACAAAAGATCTTGTGTTTGTGTAAATTAGACTGAGATTGAAAGTGATGAGATTTGTTCCACCAGACGACTGAAGTTAAATTCTGTTTTCTGAATTTGTATGGAATGATGATTGAAATTATTGAAGCTGAAACTGGTTATAGAAATCAAACTCATAGCGCACTTACCAAGTTTTTATAATATTAAAATGATATTGCATTGAAAAGTCTAAGATTTTGTTTTCATTAAGATATTAAATTGATACTGGACTCTTTATTTGTTCTGACTTGATTTGGTGTTCTACATTTAGACTTGAGACTTGACAATAACATGGAGTTGACTTGGTAATCCACATTAAGACTTAAGATTTGACTTGAGACTTGTGCCTCAAGACTTAATCTTACTTGGGACTCAAGCAAATTTGACTTAGTCACACCAGGTAAAACCAGGTTGATCTTTAAGCACCATGTTATGGCCCCTTGTCTGATACGTATAACTGTTGGCCACAAAGATATGTTACAATGTCCTCAATTAACATTGACATGGTGAGATTTTAAAAACTCTTCAAATTGACTGCAAATTGCAAGCCACATAATGAGCCATGGTAAAATTGTGGAGCTAATATGGCGGCACTTGATACATGAAATAACCAAACTGTCAGTAGCAGCCTAGCATACAGTCACTCTCTGCTAGCTCTTTTGCAGATATCTTCCTAGCACCACAGCACAAAAGCAAAGCAAACAAACTGCTTTATTTATTCTTCAGTGCAGTGGCCTTGCATAAAAGTTATATTGCCACTATAACATATAACAACATATGAAGTTTTTTAGTTGTTGTCTGGCTTATACAGCTTGTGCTCTGTACTTGTGTGTAGTCTTTTGAGGATGTGAAAAATGACCCAGCAGTAACTGAATTGCGCCTGACCTCCTAACTATGATCTATTCATCCACATCTCATTCAGCTGCCTTTTTTCCCCTATGGAAACTCATTACTGCAATAGGTTGAGCTGTGAGGTGTCTTTCACCTTGGATAGTAATACAGTGCCAGGGTTGAGATCTCGGCTGAACCCTGAATTAAAAGGACTATTCACGAAAAACTTTGCACAGAGAACAGCTTGCTACGCTTGCTTACAGCAAAAAATACTCACTGGGCAATATTATGACAGCCTACTTATTCGCCACATCAGCCATCAATACTGTCATCTTTATGTAGATGTTTTTTGTCCCTTGGTGCTTTGACAAGGACAGTGGATTTGTTAATCAATACTTTCATCATTTTCTTTCAGTTTGCTTTGGCAATGTGCCAGCTTAGGAGAAAACTCCACTAGAATTTCCTCAACCAATAACACACACTCATACACACACACACACACACACACACACACACGCGCGCACACACACACACACACACACACACATAAGCACACAAGCACACACACACTCCCACTCTTTCCCACACTCTCACTGTCCCTATACCATTAACATTATATGCACCAGGACTACTTTAAGTCCCTTACCTCTTATTTATGCATTTTGGTGTTTTTGTACCAAGTTCAGTACTTGTTGAGTTTTGATGTTATTTGGTTTCTGTTCTGCTGGCAAATGTATTTGTGTGTCTGTTTGTCATCTTGATTTTTGGGGCGATGAGATGTTTGTATAAGCCCATTGGGGTTTCTTTGTTTCCCGCACACAGTGTATTTCCTTTTATTCCTCCTCTCCTTTTTCATTTTTTTAAAATCATTTGCATTTGCAAATATTATAATTCTAAAACGGCCCTGGCTGAGACTCAGCGACCAAACTGCAGGTGCAGCTTTTCAGAGTAAAAGCTTGGAGAATTCATTGATTCACATGGGGACTCAGAATATTTAGCTGTCTTTCCACTAAAAGCTAAAAGTCTTGACTATACTGCACCACCCACACACTCCCATACAAAAACAAAATTTACAGCAAGATAAGATCATTGATAATGAGAATATTGAATTTGATTTCCAATAAAAGCCTTTTCCATACTATAGCCCCTGTACACACACATTTGCACATAAAGTGGTTAATGCAATAATTGTTCTTCATTAATTAAGATGACAACACTGGGACAACAGTGATTGAACCCTCAGAGTAATTTACCAGAATACGCTGAGAAAAACTGTGAACAACAGAGAGGCTCCCAATTTAAGCTTTCTACTAGACTGAAGAAATCAATCTATACATTTTTTACAGCTCTGTAGAGCCAACAGTCCTCGCTTTATTATCATTACTGGCCGCAGAATGAGTAATGGTGAGCAAAATGTAAATAACAGGCTACTTAATATACTTTTGGCTCTACTCACAAGCTAAAACAGCCAGTAAATACATTATAAATGTCGTGAAACAACAACAAAGCCTTTCCCGTTTTATCACAGGCAAATATTTATTTCGGATTGCTGCCCATTGGGAGGCATTTTAGCAGCACACTCAAGCTGATGCTGCAAATTACATGTGACAGAAGCAATTTTGGGATATTTTCTCACACACAAACTGCAGTAAGTGTTATGAATTAGATTAAGCGAGGGAATATTGAAAGTCTGATACTTCCTCTGCCAACTCAGCAGCTTTAATTGATAATGCAATTTTATTTTTTCTCCCCCTTTCCTCCTCCTACTGGGGAAAGTATGCTGATTTTTTCACACCTAACACAGCTGCTCTGGCTAAGTATACATACTGGGAGAGCATTTGTATGTTGCTGCACATTTACGCGTGATAACAAGAATCCTGAAGCGTGTGTGTGTGTTTATCCAATTCTGCATATGAAAAGTTTTTTTCCAAAATGAGATCTCCACCATTTGCAAAACTTGAAACCCACTTTTACAAAATTATCACCGACATTAAAGTAAAGCAAATTATGGGTTAATATTAAAGTTATGAGTCATCTTAAGACCTTGGGTTACTAAATTATTTTGTTTTGGTGCATAGAATAATCTGTGTTTTTTAAATACTGCCTGCTAAATATCAAGTAGCAAAATTCAAACATAGATATATAAAGTTATGGAATGAAAACCTATATATATTCTTTAAGCCATGCACCTATTCTCTATATGTGTATGGCTCTATCTATACTCATTTGCATACTTATTTCCCTCCTACCTCTCTGAGGCAGCCCATGAAATTGTTGCTAACGGGAGATCCTGGCAGGTCTGCAGTGCTGGGGCTCCCGCCCACGTAGAAGAAGTCATCTGAGCCCAGCATGGTGTAGTCTTCCTGGGTGTAGCCTGTGGTGGTCAGGATCCCATCAACGGAGATAGTCACCTGTTGAGGAGTAACACATAGCCAAAGCCGAGCCATTACACTCCGGGATTTGATCCCACGCTGCGTATATAAAACACACCTCCTTCCTTGGTCTGCATTCTAAATGAGGTACTAGAACTTTACTTTTAGGTTCCACACTGGAGGTTGGTGTCTCATTTTGTTATTCGCTGAATCGTTTGGTACCTCGAAGCGTTTGTTTTGGATCAGACAGCGTTTTGATCTCGTTAATGGAATTTTAGTCATAGGTTTCACAGGACAGGTAAAGAAAATATGGCAGAGGCATATTTTCTTTATCTTTGATGGGGGTAAGAGTATGGATTATAGGTTTGGTTCTGAGACTTCAGGTTGGGGGGAAGGTTAGTACAATGTTCAAACCAAGGACAAATTGATTGCACTTGTCTTAGGTTTCGGGATTTATCTGGTAACTGCAGACACACGCATATACACACGTATGCGAGCACACAAACACACACCCGCACATATGCACGCACGCCTACAACCGCACACACATTCAGTCCCACACTCACACACAACCTCACACTCTCTCCTCTCTTGCACACATCCACATCTACAAATCCACGCACATGCAAAACAAAGGGAGGCTTCTCACACCACATCAATGTGCAAACCAAGGTCTTCACTGTTAGAAGGCAAATTAAACACATTTAATTGGACATGTAAGGGAGTAAGTGATTCAATGGGGCCATACAAAGCTTGAGCAAGCCAAACAGGGTGCATATATGCCCATGCACAATCAAGACCAAGGCCCATATTCAAAGACTATCTCAGAAAAGCCAGTGCTGATCTCTGACCAGGTTTAGCTGATGTCATGGTGAAGTTTACAACGTCACTCGACCAGAACCGATAATCCTAGATCAGTACGCTTATTCTTAGAAGTTTTATGCACATGGGCCCGGGGGTTACTGGGGATCGAGGTTAGCCACGACACACGTCAACAACACTTTCACCAGCATGCTACAAAAACACACACAGGGAGGGCAGGGTGAGTGACAGGTGGAAGGTGAGTGAGTGGGTTAGAGTGTTAGTGGTTATTATGGGTGAGAGGGTTGAAGTCATATGAGGTTGGGGGATGACAGGTCAATGAGGTGTGGGCATGCCATGCGCCATAGTGAGTTGGAAACAACTGTCAGAGCTCCCGCAATGAAGGTTAGGGGTTGCCATTTTTGGTGTTTTCTCTTTTAGGGCTCGGTGTCGAGGTTGAGGTCACCATCTTTGTTGGAATTGTGGCAAGCTTCTGTCAGTTCTGGACGACAGTCCTCACAAAAAATGGGGGCTTTTCGTGTGAAAAATAAAAAAATAAAATAAAAAGGTAAGTCGCCCTGACAAAGGCAAAGAAGTCAAATCAGTTTTCTTTTTCTTTTGTTGTTGTTTATTTTGTTTGTTTTTTAACTTGTTAGAACTTCGTAGCAATGTGGAAGAAACAAGGAAAAAAAGTAAAAGCCAGAGTGAAAAAAAGAGGATGGGGGATTGTGGGGGAAAGAAGAAGGAGGTTGTTGGCAGGTCAGGGAGGAAATTGAGAAGAAGTGAAGAAAGAATTGCCTGGTAATACAAACCCATCTCCTCATTTTTTGATAAGAGTGTCTAGGATGGAACTCAAAGAGAACGAATAAAAGAAGAGAGGGGGGAGGGGACACACGGCAAACCCAAAAAAAGACAATAAGAATGATATCTACCAGACAATGTAGTTTGTTTACCATAGCGTGTCCAATGCCTGATTGCTTTCCAGAAAAAGGGAAGAAAGGAAATCAAAAGAATAGTGAACAAAAACGGTTGTTAATAAGGATGGAGAGAAAACAAAAACGAAAACCAATGATGAAGAATTAGGATGTTAGTTAGTACATTAGTTGGTTAGATATTGGTTAGTAGTAAAAAATGACCTCTATCATGGATGAGTTAGTGTTGAGGAGGATAAACACTACACGATTTGTCACAGATTCCTTGAAGCAATAAACCACCATCCTCGCCATCCTAGCCAAATTTTCTAGATCAGGGTTCTGCAAGAAACCTTTTAAGAAAAACTACTGTGTGAGTGCTATTTTAATCTCTGATCCTCTAAATTTGTGTAGGATGGCTTAATTGGGGCTAAATCCTAACAAAATCTTGTAGTGTTTTTTCACCCTTAGTCTAACAAAGCATGTCTTCCAAAGAGGAAAGAGAGGGAAAGTGAAAGAAAGGCAGAACGGTAGAAAGAAAGAAATAGATAGAAGAAGAAAGTAGGCAAGCAGCCCCTCGGCTCTTAGCTTCTAACCCCCTAAACTGTGTGTATCCCCGTGGGATTTTAGGCTACAACCTTTAACTAACCTGTAGGGCAAACCTAACTGTCAGATAGTGTCAGGAAATCGGCACTTACTTGTTCCGCTGCTCTGAGAGCAACATTAAATGCTGTCTCACCTTGCAGACACACTAAAGGTCGACCAAGACAATCAAGTGTAAAGTGTCCATTCGCTCTACGCAACATCTCTGCTCACTAAGGCTATCGCTGCCTCCATACAGCGCTGCCGGGGTCTCAATATTTTGCTGCTCTGTCTCGACGGCCCCGTTGGGCTTGCACAACACCAGCAATACAGAGCTATGTAAAGCATTTTTAATTGATTTTATGGAAATAGAGTTTGCTGGATATAGTATTGCAAACTTTCTGCCTCTCATAAATGGAACGACACCCTAAAGTTATTAGAATCTCAATGTTTGCAGTATTCTCCAAACCCCAACATTTGTCTCGCACTGATTATGCAAACGAGGTGTAAAAAGGGCCATTTTTACACCGTGATCTTATTAATATACAATATCTACAAACTTAGACATCTTTTTGCTTCTCTTTTCTCTTCGACTTCAACTTCTACAGAGGACTGATACTAGATTAAAAACAACACTAATTCATAAGTCCACAAAACAGCAATATCCCAGCTAATCCTATACAGTAACTGAGAAAGAATTAAAGTAACAAATTCTGTTTATAGAAAGATGCACATCTATGATTCATCCCTATCTCTAAACAGCATCTTGTAACACTATGATCATCTGCACTATAAATACTGAGTTAATGGACGTCTCAAAGCCAAACACACTCTGCCTGGCTTTAAAGTGAAAGCCTATATTCTATGGAGGAATAAAAAAGCGGTTCCTGAAAGCAAGGCGATAGCGACAGCCCCTGATAGAAGTGTCAGCTTAGGGGAGTGTAAAGCAAAATAGAAGTATCAGATAAGTTTAATTTGAGGAAACAGGAAACTCAAGTTTAACACGCAGATAAGCAGCAGAGGAAAAATACCTAGCATCAGCTATCAATCATATTCTGTGGAATTGCTTTCCCCAATGCGTTTTTTTTTCTCTTTTACCTATTCATTTAGCAGAATGAAAATGAAATAAAATAAAATAAAAGAATCCATGTAATTATAAAGATAACCCAAAAGAAATCATGATATCTGTCTCAAAAATGTCTCTGAACTGTGGCGATGGAATGACAACCAATCAGAACAAGGTGACATTCTTAACGCCAGCTCTCTCTGAGCTTCTTGGAAGCAGCTAATCTAAAGCAAAATCCACCTGTCTCCAAAAGCCGTCCATCACCGTTACCCCCGATTACCTGTCTCAGGTTGCGTGTCACTTTGATGTCGTGCCAGGAGTTGTCATTGAATTTTCCGTTGACTGGCTCAACGATGGCCTCAAAGGCCCCGGAGCCCAGGTTGATGACCAGGGACACGGCGCCGTCTTTCAGCGCCAGGTTGACGTAGTCGGCGGACTTCCCCGTGTGGAGGAGAAGGCCGTTGCGTTGCCAGGTCTTGAAGGACAGCGTGATCTCATCGCTGCTGCTCTGGATGGGGTTCTGCGACAGATCGTAACAGAAGTACTCCGAGCCACGGAAAGTGGCCACGTTCTCCTCCCTCGCTGAAATGACAGGAGAGAGAGAAACCGAAATGTCACTTTAAAGTGTGATATGACTTCTCATGCCCGTCATCAGGTAAGTCACATGGTGATACATTCTCAGCATTTGCGAGTGGAGCATTCAGCTGCTAGGCCTAGCTGGTGCAATGCTCTACTAAATGATTCATGGTGTTTGTTTCAAAAAAAATTTTTCCTCATGAGTTTTGTGTTGTGTTAGGGGTAAACAAAACTATTGGCATACACTGAAAAGTAGCCTTAAATATGGTATATCTATATCATCGACAACATCACGCTCTATTTATATCACACTATTACAATGCTTTAAAGATGAAACAAGCTTAGCGTTCTTGTTGGTCCCTGCATCAATCACAGTGCAGCCTAAATAAACATGAGAACCGCGTTTCTTCCCATCAGAAAGTGACATGAAGACATGGAGAGGATCGATGGTCACATGAAACAAACACACAGGAAAACATACACAATGCAGTGTTCCCCATAATTACAGCTATGATAATCCCATCATTCAGTTCAGATCATAAAATCCTGTCTGTATAGCTGTGGGCTTAGGTTTCCCATGCAGCCTCTAGACAGACAGACTACTTATGATGGAACACTATGCCCTGCTAATGGTGCACATAAATCACATTTACCCTGCTCTGATTATACAGTTTTATATCACTCCACTGCTGCAAAGTGACTTCCTGAGCCCATTCCTCAGATGGACACAGACAGTAAGGTGAGAAAGCACAAGACAAAAAAAAGAACCAGAGGGCAAGCGACACAGCGAGAGAGAACAAAAATAAAATTGCTGGACCAAGGGAAAGAAAAGACTCGATAAGAAAGAAGGAGTGGATCAGAGGAATTGTGTTTCCCTATGATCTGTGATGAGATCATTGACACTTTTCCTGCTGCCTGACTGTCAGACCCGGGCCAGCCTGGCTGTGGGTGAATCTATTACAGACAATGAGGTCAGACTCACTCTCAATTATTTACACAGTGTGTTAAGCAGGATAAGGCACCGCCGAGGCACCACCGACTCAAGGATAAAGCTAGAAGATTCCTCTCCTAAGAAGTCAGTGTTCAAGGCAGCACCTTTCAGAAGCTGTAACCTTCAGAAATGCCAAGCCAACTTTTCAAAACAACTAACTGCCGCGGCGCTATGCAACTGGCGCGGTAACAATGTCATCATGCACCAACAATACCATTTTCAATCTGCTGTTTCATTTCCTGTGTGGTTCCCGCATTTTTGAGTCAAAAGAGAAAAACGCAAAAGGGAGAAGGCAGAAGAGAGAGATGAGAGAGAGAGAGAGAGAGCGAGAAAGGGGAAGAGAGAGAGAGTGTGAGAGAGAGAGAGAGAGAGAGAGAGAGCACAGGGCTGCAGGCTGTAAAGCTTCAGTTTGCTGTTTTGGCTCAGGCTATATGTAAACATGAGGGAGCAGTATTGTGGAGCTGACGGAGAGGGAGAGAAAAGGGGAAAAAATTGAGAATAAGAAAATGAGAGAGAAACAAAAAAGGAGAGTGGAGTGAGGCTTGTGGGATGATGGGGTGCTGATTCCGGTCATGGAGAAATTCCCCCCTTGGCATCAAGCTCATGTCTCTGCACACACACACACACACACACACACACACACATACACAGGGACAAGAGGGAATAGTATGGGAGCAACAAAGGCCCTCTGAAAGCCCTCTTCCAGGCGCCAGGGGAATAAATAGAAACCCATTATTCCCATTGAGACAGAGTACCGTAGAATGCAGCGAGGCGGCGGGATATAGACAGTCGAAAATCAAAAACCTCCTCCATCTCTGTTTATTCTAGCGATTTCATGCATCTAATCTGACAAATTGCAGAGGCATTCATGGCATGGAGAAGCCTGGATATTGTACATCCACATAATATTGTTCTTGCACAACAGGCAAGGACATCAAAAATCAGAAAATAATAGCGACATGAATATCAAATTTGCAGGAAAATCGCAATATGAACTTTTGCATTTTCTAAATTGCCGAGGCTGCAATTAATTGCTTAAGAGACTTCTAGAAAAAGGTATTTTAGTGCTCTGAGGAATGTTTGGTCCATGAATCAAGTACAATATTGGTAAAAACCTGACATATTTTTTTTTAACAAAATCACTTAGTGATTTTTAAAGGTCTAAAAAAAAAGTTCTAAAGTTCAAAAAAATTCTGACAAGAAAAAATTGTGATGATATTAATCACAGTTTAAATGGCAATTGCACCAGTCTGTCAAATAATCACAATTTGATTTCAGCCCTAATATTGAGTCAGTGGGCTAACAGTGCAGCTAAGTGGCGAGCAGCTTGGTGGTGAGTGAAACTTCTGGTTCTAAACTCTAAAAAAGGTGCAAAAGAAGTACCCTCTGTCCTCATATCTAATCTCTCCTTGTGGTCATGCAGACTGGTAATCCTTCAGATACACTCCAGACACCTGATCCTGTCTGCTCTCAGCTGACCCAAGAGAGAGAGGTCACTGTCATGGCAACCCTCATCTATCCCACACACTCTAATTAGGTTGTCTATCTGAGGATCTCTGCTCAAATGTCAAGACAGGCTGAAGGTTTTCTGAGGGATTCCTGCTCACATTATTACTCAAGGTGCAAGGACCAAATGTAACCATTACTGGTGGTTTGCCATTCCCATATGGGGCAAATGTGCAGTCTGTCCAGCAGTAAAAGAGCAATGGCTGAGTCACCACTGTACTAGGTTTTTCAGTAGTACCCTACTGTAGTTCCCTTCTTCTGTTATTACTGTATTTCCCAGTATAAAAATTTAACAAAATGCAAGAGCCAGCTCTTTTGTTGTCAATACGCCTCAAATTCATTCATTCACTTTTACAGAATAGTGACTTGTCTGCTTATTGAAAATCAATACACTTAAAAATATAAAAGATAATATAAAAGAAAAATAGCATCCAGACTCCTCTTTCCTGCAGTATTAGTGGTGTTTGCATTATGTCTCATAAATAGTAATATATTATATTTTGTTACTCTCTAATTACAAAAAGTTTGTGAGCTTTTATTAAAAGGGTTAGCAGTCTTTGCTATGGCTCTCCGTATGTGTATTAATTATAATGATGTAATTACAAAGATACCATGGAGCTGTAAAGACTATCAATATAACATTCTTGCTATGAATAATAGAGAGAGCAAATTGATATAATGTAATATTTGTGCACCTCAGCAATATTAAACCAGCTGTAAGTGTATACGGATCCATAATAACCAGGGGAAATGTATTGCCTGTTGAGACATGTTCTGCACAGATCTGTGGCTTTCATATCGATCATACAGCCGGGTCGTTTTCCCTTATTTTCGCCATAGTCATCAATATTCCATTTACGTGCTGCTTGCCCCGTGCACTGGGGCCTGGGGTTCGATTTCAAAATCCACTGGAAGCAATTAGCTCCTTCATTACCATCCTCCATTCTCTTCCGCTCCCCCCCCCCAGGCCCCCCACCCCACCCACACACAAACACACACACACACACACACACACCCTGGTTCCCCAGCCTGACCCCAAGGGCCTTCAAGCAGGGAGCGCCGTCACCTTGCCAAGCTCCTGTCCACAACCTTTGACCTTCTAAAGATCAGTACAGGGTATTAAACCGTCTGTCATCATTGTGGGAGGCAAACGCCTTGCTGAACACATAAAGGGATAACAGATGAGTTTAATGATAAGATTAGAGACAGGAAGCATTGCGACTATTGTGGCAAAAGACAGACTTTAGCTCGAGCTGCTACGGCTGTAAACCTGCCAAACCCAAAGCCTCACTGCATAAGGATACTAGCTGGGCAGCTAGCACTAGTGCTAGTCCCGAGGAGTCTATTCTCCAGTGGAGTGCACTCAATCCATGCTGACATCCAACACATCAAATGCATGCCCGCACCGTATTTGCCAATAAACAAGCCTGAAGTTTCAGACCTAAACATAGAAAGCTAAATTCTGCTGTTAGCTATTATTGTGTTTGTGTGACACCCTAGAGAACACTAGTCATTCAAGGTTGTGGTGTCATCCCAAACAATGCACTTAAACCATGACAAAAAAATCCACACCTCCTCTCTCTCTCCCTCTCTCATCATCTCTCTTTCTTACCTACTCTCTTTCCCTCTTTCCCATGAGAAATTTGCTTAATTAGCTAAGAACGGTGCAAACAGGTTGGCTGACTGATGCAGCTGAACATGGACGATGTGCCGTGTTATTTCCCAACACGAGGCTAACGCTAACCATGCAAGTGTGCGGCTTGAAGCTCGGTGGTGAGCCATCACATGTCAAATGAATTTGGAGCATCATGGATGATGTCTCCCTTCACAGGCAGGCAGCACTGTCAGACAGGCTTATGTTGAAGGGAGATTTGGCAGTGCAGATTATATACCATGGTAATTTATTAACTGACTGTTATGAAAGAGCTGGCCATTCACTATGAATGATGTATGTGACAATTATAAAAGTACTGGAGTCATCTGCGGTGAAGTTATGTTATGTTAGATTTCTTAGGCATTTTTTCCCAGTCAAAAGCTATATACAAACTGCTCCAAATGTGTCCTCTTCATGACAGCTTTCAAGATATCATATGACATATCTAAGAGGTTCAAGTGAACTGTCACTCTGACACTTCTGTTTTCATCTCTCGTTCCACCTAACCTTGTGAGGCCGTGGCGAACGACCTGTCTGAGACTGCCTTTGATGTAAGCACAGAGAGACTGTAAGGAGAGAGAGAGAGAGAGAGAGACAGAGAGAGAGAGAGAGAGACAGAGAGCGAGACAGGGAGATAAACAGATAAACATAAACAGAAGTGACACAGAGGAAGCAAAAGAGCCTAGAGAATGAAAGAAAGCAAGAGATAGAAGCAGAGACGGAGAGAGTGAGAGAGAGGAAGAGAAATGGAGAGACAGAGGAAAAAGCAGAGAGAGCTTGGGAAGCAGAGTGACAGGGAGAGAGACAGAAAAAGGAAGAGAGAGAGAGAGAGAGAGAGAGAGTGAGAGAGAGACTTCCAATGGCTCTCCAGAGAAACAGAGTGACAGTCTGTCTTAAGACTAGTAGTGAAGAGTGGTCCCCATGGTTTGTGACCCCAGCACTAATAAACCTTATTACTTCACCAGATAACACATCTCTCTCTCTCTCTCTCTCTCTCTCTCTCACACACACACACACACACACACACACACACACAAAACAAAAGCTCCACATCACTGCTTACCCACAAAGAAAAACACTGCAATCAATCACCTTCAGTAATTAGAAGACATTGCCATAGTGCATTTTACAGTCAGAAGGACATTCCTGCTATGCTAAAGCCCCAAATGAGGGATATTCTGTCAGTATCCATCCATTATGAATGCAAAGACCTGAAAAAATAATGCATCCAGTGTTCAGATTCCACCATAACTCATAGTACTGGCCCATTTTGCTGCAATGTTTACAAAGCACACAAAGTCAACCATTTGCAACTTCAAAATATGACATTTACGCAGCAATAAAAACTATTACAGGACAGAAAAAAATGAGGTAGGTTTCAAAAAGAACGCAGCATGTTGATAATGACAAGAGTATGTCTCATTATTGGAGATAGGCTCATATACGGAGGAGAAGCAGGATCATTCAAGAGCAATATCTGAGTATGCGAGCTAGGCAAACTCAGCCTACACAATTTGAATTTCCTCAGTCTCAGCCCAGCCCAGTCTCAGTCTCCTCAGTCAGTAATTTATGAATAACCATGACTGGAGAGCAGCTCCATAGATTGTGTGCTGTGGTTCTACTGTCAAGTGTGATCATACTGTACATATAAACTGGACCCTTCAGGCCTTCCTATTGGCTGGTGGCAGGGGGAGGCTAAACCCTGTGAATTTGTGGGAGGGACTTGAGAGGGAATAAGTCTCCCTTCTGGCTCTTGGCTGTGACAAGCTAGCCACTGTCACCTTGTGTGTGGTTTTTATTGTGTGTTTTGTGTGTGAGTGTGTGTTGATGAGGCTCCTCATTGGCCGGTGATGGTGGAGTCTCCATGGAGTGAGTGATGAGCTCTGGAGTGACAGCAGGGGGGATGGGTTGGATGTGGGGAGTGAGTGATGGAGGGATGGAGGGTGTCTGAAGAATGGGGGTAGGCGCCTGAGGTCCAATCCCATCAAGCGAGGCAATTGTGCGGAGCGAATACTGGAGTGTGTGTGTGTGTGTGTGTGTGTGTGTGTGTGTGTGTATGAGGGAGGGAGGTGGGTACAGGGGTTGCAAAGGAGAAAGAGGGAGTAGGACAGAGAGAGAGATGTAGTGACTGCACTCTTATTATCAACGCGGGGCAATTAAGAGCAGAGGCGATGTGTGAGAGGGATAAGAGGGAGAAGTAGAAGTAAATCAACTTAAAATTAAATTTTACTTTTATTTTGTTTCCTTTAACTCGCTGTCCATGCAAGTTTGTGAACAGTGAACCTCCGAAATTAGATCTTCTGGACCTGTACCCAGCCAAAATTCTATAATATTATAAAATTATAGATAATGTATATTATCACATTGCCGCAGTTCATATTTATTAGACTTTTCAGGCTATAGATTTTCAAAAAAACAAAAGCAAATGTGGGAGATCATTATGATCTACCCAGGGCGGTTCAGATGTATGCTGGAGTGTGCTTGCTGAAAAGTAAAAATGTTCCACTCAATTTAAGCCCACTAATATTCTCAAGGCAGTTAGAATGCATAACAACATGGGGTAGATGGTCAAGCATAATGTGGTGAATTTTATCACGCTGCAAAACATGTTTCATGGCTGCTTATGGAGAGCCACGAGGCAGAATACATCAACAATCAGCAAACAGCTGTGTGAGGCATGTCAAGGGGGGAAATGTATATTGGGAGTATTTTAAATAAGAATTCTACTCAGCTTAAGAAAATTATATCCTCAAACAGCTCCAAGTTTGACATTTTAATGACATCAAAGTCTTAGTTGTCTGATTTCTGTCTAGCTTTGGTTGAGAGTTCACGTTCTCAAATGTTGAATGGATTGTCGTACACTACAGGCATAACATTTATAGAATTGTTTTCCGTCTTAAATGGCTGTAACTGTGGATTGCAATATTATGGAGTCATTCAGAGTCTGTATTATTTTCGTCAACAATCAAACGATCTTTGACAGTGTGTCTCCAGAATGCAGAGTATTGCATCAGTCTGACAGCTGCCATCCTGAGCCGAAATGAGAAGTGACGGGAGTGAGTGTTGTATCGGTTTCGCGTTCTCCACTCTTCTGTGGAGCGGTATCGTGATAGACTTGCATCACTCTGCATCTTTGTGGGTTTGCGAGTCATTTGTTTTCATCTGTCTGCCTAACATAGTGTGTTTTACCTTGAAATACGCTATACTGTTTGTGAACCAATTTTATTACCTTACGCTACGCAAATGAAGCGTGTAGACCTATACATGTGTACATGATGTGAATGGTTTGCATGTATGTGTGCGTGGTGTGTGTGCATAGTGTATGTGTGTATATATCCATGTGTCCTTGTGTATCCTTGTGTATACACGTGTGCATTTTTGTGTGTGTTTGTATTGGAGCTGAGGCCTTGCTCCATGGAGCAGGGTGGTGGGGAGGCGGGGCCTTCCCTGGAGCCTGTCAATCATCCAGAGTGGCGGTGCCTTATTGGCTATTATCTCTGCTGTCAGAAGCCCAGCCGCACCTCCACCTCATCACATCAGTCTCTGTCAGTTCACATGCTGCTGGTAGACAGAGTCATGGAGCAGACTGCTGTATGCTACTTCAGCCCAGCACTCAATTAACAAATGTAATCTCTTATTCTGAGACTAAGACTAATTAAAACATAATGTAATTTGTCTAATGCCAGGACCAATCAAGGCACCTGCCGGAGTCATTCTAAGTGCCAAAGCAAAGTTAAAGTAACCTGGTATATAGACATCCATGATTTGGTTATAGTTAGCAATACTACATCTTTATTTGTATTAATTAAGTTTGTACTAGTAGTATATTTCACATTACAATATTGTGGACTGCTTGGTCCCAAAACCACAAAAAGCTAAAGAATGTGTCAATATAGGATGGGATACACAATTAATAAGATATATCAATCGATTGATACATCAATCGATATATTTAGGGGAAATGCATACGAAGCAAAGAGCAATTCTTAAACTTAAACTCAGTAGTCCTGAGTTGCATTTAATAATTCATTTTGCTAACTGAAGCAAAACATTTAAATAATTAACTTACATGAATGTGATATTCCGATATATATGTTTTTGTCTTTTTAAGATAATTTTTTAGGCATTTTGGCCTTTCTTTGACAGTGGAGAGAGGCTGGAGAGAGAGAGAGGGGGGGGATGACATGCGACAAAGGTCAGAGGCTGGATTCAAGCCAGGACGTTTTTTTTTGTTTGTTTTTTCAAAACTACATTATATAGACAAGAAATGTGGTGTAGAATGATCCCAGTTCCAAGTAGAAGTGATGAGAGTAAAGTAAAGTAATGAGAGAGAGAGAGAGAGAGAGAGAGAGAGAGAGAGAGAGAGAGAGAGAGAGAGAGAGAGAGAGAGAGAGAGAGAGAGAGACAGAGACAGAGACAGAGACAGAGAGAGAGAGAGAGAGAGAGAGAGAGAGAGGGAGAGAGAGGCAGAAGTCCCTGTCCTGCACTTGAAACAGATTAGCACACATTCCTAGTCTGAGCGGAGGCCATCTAATATTTATTACCTCTATAACTTACTGTCCTGTGTACTGCCGGGACATTTAGCCGCATGCGGGGAGGCGAGGGGTTAAAAGGGGAACAGCGGTGCCATAAAAGGGACAATGAAATAAACATGACTCGCCCGTGAAAGAGCGCTTAAAGCCAATATAGTCGAGATGGCGGACGGCGGAGGGTGCCGGAGGCGGGTGACACCCTCGCAGCCGTTAACGACAAGTACACCCCTCGGGCTTGAACTGTGACCTCACCTCACCAGCCGATCACGCCGAGCGCCATTTAAAGACGGAGGTGAGCGGCAATTTGGTTACATCATTGTCGTCTTATGAAGTGTGAAATCAGTTGAAGGTCATGGTGCAATGTGAAACGTTAATGTAGGACAAGAGATGATTAGTAATTACGTAAGAAGTATCACGCTTTTCTTATGCAAATGATTATCATTTTCTAACAGAATGTAGGAACTGAGTGCTGTACAAAAAATTTCTTGGTTTCTTGGATAGCAGGGGAGAGTTGGGGATAGAGCTGCAGACGACTCAGGGAAAATATTCAATACTGAGCTTAGCAAAAAAAAAAAAAAAAAAAAAAAAGAAGAAAAAAAAACATTGCTGTAGCTTTAAATCCAGCTAGAACCAGTTGTAGCCTGTAGCCAAAACAATATGTGACTCTCGCTCTGTGCGTGTGCGTGTGTGTGAGTGTGCGTGCGTGTGTGTGTGTGTGTGTGTGTGTGTGTGTGTGTGAGAGCATTTGCAAGGATGCTGGTGTGCTCCTTTAAGAGATAAGTGTAACGATGGATTACTCTTACCTTTCTCTCTCTCTCTCTTTCTCCTTCTTTTAACCTTTAACTGCAGGGTTGATTGCAAAGTCTGTACGTGCAAATAAACAAGGTTTGATACTATGATCCTAAAGTGTTATCCCTAAATACCTCAACACACAGGCGCATAAACACACACACACACACACACACACACACACACACACACACAAACAAACATCAGTGCGCAAACGGCAATCGTGGCACATGTTGGTGACAAATAGCCAGACTGAGGACCGATCACAATTCAAACAAACACACATGAATGCACAGCCACACACACACACGCACACACACACACACACACACACACACACACACTAACATCCTCCGTCACGTGGCAGAGACACTAATGCCAGAGGCCCAGCCAGAGCTGCCTGGGTGCGCTTTTCTGTTTTTTCAATCTAGACCCCTCTCCTTCCAACTCTCTCCTTCATTCTATCCCTTCCCTTCCGTCCCTTTATCACGTACATTTTCTTCAAAACTGTGCCCAGAGCTCGGGAGGGGGATGGGGTTTAAGCTTTGTCTTCCCTTCCCCAGCTCGGCTTGGTTGGACCCAGCTCAGCAGCTCCCCCCTCCCCCCGCCACCACCCACCCCCCTTCACAGCTTTCTAAAATTAGCGGAGAGGATCCACAGCCCCTCCAGAGCAAAGCAGGGACCGACTGACATCTCTGCAGTCTCATGGAATCATGTGCACCATCATGCCTTCCCTTCTCCTTCACTCTCACGCTCTCGGGCGACATTAGGCTGTCCATGGTGTGTGTGTCTGTGCGTGTGTCTGTATTTTGTGAGCTCTCCTGATTTTTCCTGTGCATACTGAGTCGGTAAGTACGGTGTATGTGCGCGCCAGCATACATGATATCATGCGTGTACTAAATACATGACCCTATGTGTGTACAGCGGATATATTTCATTAAAAACAAACCCCAGCTGCTTCCCAAATCCTGTTTGGGTGCAATCAAATCAACTGATCCTGACTTGTTGAGGTAAATACAGAATTACTCTGTCATTGAGCAAAGTGATATTTACCATTTGTGGAGCGAGGTCTGTCCACAATTACTATTACTGTGCAAATCCTTTAACAACGTCGGAGCAGTACGACTGACTGCCTGGCCGGCTGGTGGATGGAACTGGAAGGGCTTTTCCTGGCATATCTCACCAGCAGCAAGCGTGTGCACAGACACGCGCATACAAAAAAGGTACAAGACATGGTGGCATAGCAAGAGGATTTGGATTCAAGTCCGGTGACAGCTAGCATCCACCCTGCAGAAGTGTCCTTCAGCAAAACACTGAACCTCCATCAGCTCCAGCTGGCCGTTCTGTAGCTGACCCTGACCTCTGACCTCCCTGTGGAGGGGGGTAAGTGAAAAAATAATTCCCCTAAAGTGATCAATAACATATCACATTTTTTCATTTTAAAACACACATGTGCCCGTATGTGTACACTCATTTATCCAGGTACACACAAGGGTGCATGCATGTAAACACCTGAAATCACACATACTCACACACACACACACACACATACACAGGCACACAGGCACACACACACACACACACACACACACACACACGCTGCCCGCCTGCTGTCTGGCTGGGAAGTCAATAACATTATCCCCTCTCCATCTCGGCGACGGTTATTAGTCTGGAGAGCCAAACGGCTCTCTTCAATGACACTCTGGAGATGAAGGGATAAATCACCACACTGAAAGGACGAGTGTGTGTGGGAGAAAGTGAGAGAGAATCAGAATCAGAATAAGAATCACAAAGAGAGAGGCGGAGAGAAAAATAGACTCAGGCAGGGAGAGACGGAGAGACGGTGAAGTCAGGGTGATATGACTTGGCTTGTTTTTTTTAATAAAGTGCAGATGATGTGAAGACAAGCCTTTCTGAGCAAAAAGGCCATTCTTCAGCCTCACAAATATGCCTCTCTCACAGAGTACTATCCATCTGTGTTCCTTTCTCTTTGACCTTACTCACACCAAACCCTATTTCTCTCTTTCACACTCGCTTTCCATCTTTCCTTTTTGCTTTGTCGAATAGAGAAAAGGTGCTTCATTTGCCCTGGTACTCTAAAAGCATCCCCTTTGTCTCTTCCACCCTTCCGCCCACTCCCTCTTTATTTCTCCCAGCTCTCTCTCCCATGGGAGCCTTCAAAATACAAGGAGAGAGGAACAAATGCCAGGAGGCTTACTGCTATTTGGATAATACCGGAGTGAACACCTTATGGACTTATGGCTATTTTCATTGTGCTTATGACATTACATCAAAAATTGACGCTGGCTCCGAAGATTTCAGTGTGCTTTGCCTTTGAGTAAATGTTAGAATATGACAACAAAAACTAAATAAATGAAAAACTAAATCATCACAAATTAAAGTATTACAGTATTGAGTGGGGAGAACACCTGAAGGTCTTATGAAGCCTAGCACAGGCTGTACCATCCCATTCCCCATGTTGATAAGATAACAAGCCCTGAGCTACAGAGTGGGACTTTGATTGACACCCCTAAAATGTTTTAAAGGGGAACTTCCCAGGTCCACATCTATATCTCTTCGCTCATTTCATCCTTTTCTTTCAAAGCAGGAAGGCGACGCAGGTATGTGAGATGAAAGAACGAACTCATGCGACAGTCTTGAGAACGCTGGCACATACACATCTGTGTGTATACGCACACAAATCCATGTAAATGCCAATTCCTGTGGGACAGCTGGCTGTATGGTACGGTGGTCAGCTCCAAGCTGCAGGCTATCACTCCAACTGTCTATTTCTGGAGTCGTTTGTGTGTGTGTATGTGTATGTGTGTGTGTGTGTGTGTGTGTGTGTGTGTGTGTGTGTGTGTGCATATGTGTATGACCAGTAGGGCTGGTAACCAGTGTGTGGCGGTTGCAATACACTAGAGGCTACTCCAGATGGACGAGGAGCTGAAGCCCAGGTGGGTTGAGTGCGAGGGTACGTGTGTGTGTGTGTGTGTGTGTGTGTGTGTGTGTGTGTGTGTGTGTGTGTGCGTGTGTGTGTGTGTGTGTGCGAGAGAGTGAAGGCTGGGGGTGGTGTGGAGGGGACTGCAGAGGATGCTCAACAAGAAGTGAAGACAGGGGCAGGATGAGCAAAGATGTCCACGTTCACCATATTTAACCCTAACATATTCATTATTTCTTTGATTATAATTCAGTACGGATATGAGCTAGCTTGAGTCTTATCATTTAACCTAACTGGTTCTCTGCAGCGCAGTGACCTCTGCTACATTATCACTGACCGTCTCCCCCCACTTCACTGAACTTTAATTGGCTGACACGCAACAAAGGCCATGTGCTGGGAGAGCGCTGAGCAAATAAGACACACACGTCCGTAGTTCCATTATTTGGGTGAGTGGATAACGATGGAGATGATGATGATGATGATGTTTATTTTAGTGTCTCTGGGGAATTATGTGCGAGAGTCAGTGAAGGGGAGCTAATTTACGCTGAGGATACTGGCTAAGGAGGAGGAGACAAATAAAATACAGTAGGAGGAAGGAAGAGGCAAAACAATAATGTGCTGTTGCTAAATCTCAGAGGGGGCATCTAGAGTATTGCAATGAGCTCATGAATTTGCTATGGCCATTACAGAGAAACTGGGCTTAGTGACGCATGTTTATTGCGCGTTTGTGTATCCTCATGTTGCTTCGGATTTAGGCGAACACTTTGCCCATAGTGTGCTAAGTCTGAAACATTAATGAGCAGCGGTGAGATGAGAAGAGGGAAATTTGCTGAATTGCCACGCTGAACACGGTCGATTTGTAATTATTCATAGTGACACGTTTAATCTGATGTGGTTGAGGAATCAGGAAACTGTGGCTGCACAATGGAGGCTACTGTTACCCCACTAGGCTAGGTATCTCTACCACTCAGCTTTAATTTTCTCCTGAACTACAGTACTACAGAAGGGATCTGCAGATTTACAGTTTAGAACTATCTTGTGTCTAGTCGTTTTCCTGTACCATGGAGAAATCATCAAATCAAGAGGAAAGCAAATATCCAAAATTAGGACACGACCAGATAGTGTGGGTTTAGACTCCATCCTTTCAACAATCTCCGGGGGTTTGGCTACAAAAAGGCACACTACGTCACACACACACTCTCACAAACCACACATGCGCACACCAAGGATGACCTCACCGGCAGAGAGAGAGTAACTGGTAGATAGGAGTAGTCCATTAAGTAAAACTCCAGAGGTTGACTCTCATTTTTGCACTTCACAGTGGAGGACATGCAGGGCAGAACACAGCATAAACCCCCACAAACTTATTAGACCGTAAATTTAGACCAGGAATTCATAAAAGATGACCTCAAACCGGGCGCCGTCTGGGCATAACGAATGAGGAATGCGAGGTCGGAGGTTTGGAAGAATACGTGTGTGTCCGTGTGTGTGTGTGTGTGTGTGTGTGTGTGTGTGTGCGAGTGTGTGTGCATATGAATGGGGCTCTTTTATAGAACTTTCAGTTTCAATTTATGATCCATTAACTTGTAATAAGTGCCATACGTTCCATTCTGCCCTGAGAATCAACAGTGAGGCGAGTGAAAAGGGAGGAGAAGGAAGAGGAGAAGGGCGTTTAAATGTCGGCCACACTGCTACACAATGCGGTGATTAGCGTGGTTCCCGTCCATGACATGGCATTTAGCGGACGCCTACAGAAGTGTGCTAAGGAGGTTCATCCAACAGTCACGTCATGTTGAATTCATGGTCAACCGTTCCCTCTGGGTTAGGATAGCTATGAGGTTCCCATGTAATCCAGATTGGTATTTATCCTGTCCATCCGTAGAGTGAATTCCTTTTCGTTCCATTGTCCATCTACACACTAAGGAATTACAGTAGGAAATTAGATCTGGATCCCAGAGCAGACAAACAGCCTACAAATAGGCTGCACTGCAAAAAAAATGCACTTGCCAAGATTCGAGTGCATGTGATGGGATGGAAGAGCCGCAAATGGAAGTCAAGCAGTGAACATGTAATTGACGCACACCCCACTGAAATCCTTGAACGCATAAACATTTACATCAGAATCAGCCCTTTGTTCCTCTCTTCCCCTGTGGGAGTTTTCAGCTATAAAAATCTATTGCGCTGGGATGTATTGCTGCCATACGCGCGCACATGGATGTATACAATCTGTGCAGAGAAGATGTGTGTTTATCTGTGTGTAAATGTGCGTGGGGTAGATACATGTGTGTGTGCATCTATGCATCTCAGTATGTTTCTGTGTGTGGAGTGTGTATGTATGCATATGGGCAGCAGTACCTTGGTTGGAAACCGTGTCTATTGTATCTATGGTTCTTGTACAGTGTGGCAATGAAGATGAGGGTCTTTCAGGGCTAAAGAGGTAATCACTGCATTTTCATGAGCAAACACAAGCAGTGTTAAAACACTACCAAGGAAGGGAAAGCAAAGATGAAAAATCAAATATTGGCTAAATCAACAAACTTGAAACAAGTGGCGCCATGAATATTCTCATTAGCCCCTGAGGGCAACGCTACATGCTGCACCTTCCATTCTTTCTCTCTCTCTCTCTCTCTCTCTCTCTTTTCTCCTCTGCAGTTTGACTTCAAAGACCAATTCCGCTGCTGAATTCGAGGCAGGTGGGGGGGCGGAGGGAATAAAGCACACAATATGCTGAGTGCACGCCATATCACACATCTCTCCCTCTTTTATGTGTTAATCACCGTCAGTGCAGCGGCGGATGGAAGACGAATGAGAATGTAATGAAGATTTAGGTCGTGGGAAGTGACTGGCACAGAATGCCCCCCCCCACTCCACCACACACACACACACACACACACACACACACACACACACACACAGACACAGACACACCCCGCCCTGCCAAGACTCCTTGACATCTGCTTGCTCAATAATTTGTATGCGATTCTGCTATCGTCACTGAATGTTGCAGGCGTATGCCACATCAAAGAAACTGTTTTGACCTTTCAAGCTCAATCATCAAATGCGACGATGGCAGTGAACTGGGCGCCTCTGCAAATACTCAACTGGTGATTCTTTTGAACAGAGAGACAGCCGAGTTGATAGCTCATTAGTGCTCATGCTACTAGTAATCCGTTCTTGAGTTGAAGTGACCCCATCTGATTTATAAAGCACAGCAGGTAGCCAGTGACGGCGCTGAAGTGTCACCCGGGAGGGAAGAGAGGAGTGAGGAGGAAAGAGACCAAGTCGAGTCCTCCCAGAGAAAGCCCAGGCTTTGATATAACAGGGAGGCCCTCTCCTTGTAAAAAAAAAAAGGAAAAACCAGGCCTGTGTCTGGCAGACAGGGAGCTCTATCAGGGCCAAGCCACACATCTATCAGGCAAAGGCACTAAGGCTATTGGGGATAAGGCATGGAGGCATGGAGAGAGGCTATTTCCATGGGGAGTCCTTGGAGAGGCCAGGCCCGACTTGCCAGTGAAGCCCAGCAATGAGAGGTCTCTCTGGGGGACTGCAGAGGATAAGAGGCCCCGGCGGAAGAGCTCTCACGTCAGCACTTCAATCACGCCTAATCCCTGCTTAGTACACCCACTGCTATGGCAAGGAGAGAGAGGGAGAGGGAAAGAGGGCGAGAACAGAGTAGGAAAAGATGGAGAGAGGGAAGAGCAGGAGGGAGAAAGATGAAGAGAAAGAGAAGGAAGATAAAAGCTATGAGAAAGTGAGAAAGATTAAGAGAAGGAAGAAAAAAAAGATGAGACAATGGTAAAAAATAAGTAAGAGGAACTGAACCGAGGCAAAGGTAAAATAATGAACAAAGAAAGGGAGAAAGTGTGCAAAATGCAGAGATGTGAAATCCAGAGTGGTGACGCAAACTCTGGGAGAGCAGCCTCTGCCAAAACAAACATATTTTTGTCATTCCAAATGCTATCCAGGTCAGAAGAAATCAGAGCGAAGAGAAGTGATGCATGAAATATTAATTATCATGAATGTACGTTTATGTCTAAGCAATAAAAAAAACAAGTAACCCCCCAGACAGTGCCAAATTAAAATTTACGATTCCAAAGCCAATTAAGCCCTTTAGAATTTACTTTCAGTTACAAAATAGAAGAGTCCCATCATGGTTTTCCCAGATGTGGCACACATATTTCAAATCCATTTCGGTACCACACGTCAAATTACGACTCTCTGGGTGCATTTTAGGCAGGGTGGAAAAAGGATATGCCTGGCTGTCTTTTAGGAAGAATGAGTTCCCACCACACCACCAGAAATATAACCAGAAAACCCAAGTGTTCCACTTGTCAGACAAATTACATGTTCCCCCCCGTATCGGCCTCCGTCTGAGAGCCCAGACTGCCTGTGTTGTTCAGCAGTGGATAGGATTATCCCAAAAAGGCAAAACGATACAATCTTTCTGCAATTGTAAAAAAAAAAAGACACGCAACCGCAAATCACACATCAACTCTATTTTTTTTTATGCCAGCTCCGTGTTTTAATTTCCCCCCAAAAAATCTATTGCGGTGAAGAGAGTGGATGGAGGGGAGACATCAGGAAACTGGGAGCGTAGATGGAGGGAGAGAGAGGGATGGATGCAGGGAGTTAAAGGAGAAAAGCTCTGCTCTGTTGACCCGCGATTACTTTGCAGAGACGCCGCAGGACAGCCGCAAACATCTAAACCTAATCTGATGAATGGCGCGCGTATGTACAGTACATGTGCGTGTGTCCTTTGAGTGTGCATTCATATTCGTGTGTGTGTGTTCATGGGTGTGTGCTTTTGTATGTGCATGTGTGTCAGGATGGAGAGATGGGGCGAGGAGAGAAGAGAGGAAAGAGGGATGGAGATGGAGCAGATGGACGAGGGGAGATCAGTAAAAGAGGATTACGCCACGTCAAACCATCATCGCACTCATAAAATCAGTCCACCCACACTGCTTCAGAGGCTCCGGAGCCAATGTAGAGCAGGGATAATTTAAGGCCCACAGTCTATCTCTCTCTTACTCCAGATAGTAAACTACAGCTGAGTGGGAATGGACAGAAGAGACAGTTTAAATTAAGCGCAGGGGATTCTACAAGAAAGGGTGATTGAGAGTACGTCTAGATGAATTGTAAAGGGCGACTGTGCAGGAAAGCTATAAGGGGATTTTGAGGCGATAGGGCGATGGGGCGGTGTATGTATTTGCCTGACGAATGGGGACCAACATGAATGTGTCATCTTTTTACACTTGAGTGTGGGGGAGGGAACAGCTAAACATGTTCTGCAAATGTTGCATTAAATCTACAGCTGAACCTATGGAATGCCTTTGGGCACTGGCCTGACATCTGGTTTTCACTGCCAAAACCACAGCATGACTATTAGCCCCCAGTAAAATCCTGACTACTAGTGTGGAAAATTTACACCAGCATACACCGAAAAGTACTTCTACCATATCCACCTCTGGACCCTTGGAAATAAAGCTTCAGTTTAGCCTATGGTAGCTTAAAGACCACTTTCACAGACATTAATTAAGCATAGTCCCGCGGTAAATTTGTAAATTGCCAATTTAAATCGGAGATGATGATCATCATAATCATCGAAGACAAGGTTTAATCTATGTCCAGGACAACTTATGGTTTCTTTTTGAGCAGCTCTTTTCAATACCATGGATGCCCACTTACTGAAAAAAAAGAAAGAAAAAACACAGAATCAAAGCAATATTAAAACCATGGACAGTGTACTGGCAGTGACTTAAAGAGAGATATGTCACCCATTTCACATTATTGTACCTTCAAAGTTGCTGGTTTTGACAGCAGTAGAGACAGAATCCAACCCGGCTACTGTTTTAATGCTTTTTTCCCCACTACCAAATGTCCAACAGTTAGCTTCCCTGTAGCAACTACATAAGCTAACACATCTCCACAGCTATTTTAGGAGTTAGAGGTCAGTTGTAAAATAATATAAAATAGATAACATACAGCTTCAAAAAAGCATTTCAGCTCCCAGCGCTCTAAATACCAACAGCCTTTTCCACAGGAGGCTCATATGGACCATGGCCAACTCAAAATGTTTACAACACAAAGTTGCTGACAAATCATTTCTGTTAGGAGCTAAATTAGAAAAAATAATTGTCTGCATTTTGTTTTGGAGGAAGTGGCAAACATGAGTAAGCCCGGGCTCCCCACATTTGGCCTTGGAGTGGAGTCTCTCATGGCTTACATTACCTTGCAGAACACTAGATGTGCCATTTCAGCACCATGGTCAGTGTCAGACTACCAGTGTTGCACTGTTTCAGCACCATGGACAATGCTCTTTCACTGCAAATTACTGATGTGTGGAGCATGTCAGGACCATGGACAAGGCTATTATCTGCCTGCTCCACTCTGAACATGCAGGAACTAGCTTTCGCACCCAGCTGAAGTCACAATTGAATGAAAATTGCTTGCCAAATCCCCAAATTATACCTATTTAACAAAACATTCCATGCATTTTTATACATTTCTTTCATTTTTATTATACTTCCACTCCCTGGAAAACATATTTTTAGTGGTTTACTTCATTGCGTACCAGTACGCATACATAAACAAATAATATCATCACAGATTTCTGAACAACCCCCACCCGCCTCTCCCATCATATAAAACCTCCAACTGTAGCAACATGGTACGGAGGTGCATTTTTGGATGTTCACCCCCAAAAAAATTTTGTTTCCTTTTCCTGAGACACCATGGTTGCTGTCTCTGTGGCAGGAATTTATTCATTTTGAAGAACTTGTGACAGCCCAGGATTATGTGCAAAACAATGAGTCACTCCGTGTTTGTTGTGGTCCAACCCGCCCACTTCTGAGCAGTCCCCATCCAAGTTTTGTCCCACCCAAACATCTTGTTTTAACCAGAAACACGAAGCAAGACACCACCACAAGTTTCTACAAAGCACTGTTTCACGCTACATTGGTCGCAACTTGAATGAGACTCTGCTACTGCCTTACTTGGAATTCACAAACGACAATGCAAAACCATACACAAACACAAAATCACAAACTAATCTCCATCAAACCTGCCAACACCAATGTGCGTGTGAATATGTTGGGCGTTCATGTTTTTTTGACCATAAGCATGTTCTTCTGCATTTGTATGCGTGCATATTGTGTCATATTTGCGCAGTGCAGCACTAAGGCTTTCCCTGGCAGCCTGTCTAGCTTGAAGAGGTGACGGCTGGCGGACTAGGTGCCCCCAGAGAGAGGGTCTCATCTTCTCTTTGAAGGCCTGCCAACAAGGAAGCATTGCTGGCTCACTGGTCAATTATGTAAACGCTCCCATCCCATCCCGCTGCCCAACCTACCAGCTGCCCTTCAAGGAAAAAAAAGGAGTGAATTACATCTTCAGAGGGGGGCAGAAATAGGGTGAATCTCTTTCTTACTACGTCCGTAAGTTGTGCCACTTTGTCCGTGTCATACCCTGCATCGGTGATTCCCCATGCGGCTGCTGTCCACTCACTCATTGATTGCCCGCATAGCTATACCCTCACTGTTACGTCACGCTCAAGATGGCTGATGATTAAGGCCATCTGTGGTGGGCAGGCGCCATGCTAACATCCTGGAACAGAGTGGATGGCGCATCCCAGATCCATCTGTGCCCGTACACACAGATATGTACACAGGGGCGGTGCATGGACACGCCTGTGTACACACACATATGCGCACACAAACACACCCACACACACACGTAAGCATGGAGACAAACACACACTCACACAATCATGCACACACACCAGAATACAAATAGAACACCAGAGAGAGAGAGGGGGGGGGGGGGGGGGAGATAAGAGGAGGAAAACAGTCTGCCCCAACCCCTATTGATAGCAAAGAGGCTTGGACTGTCTTTTTCAATAAACCAACACTTAATGTCCCTGGCACTCTTCCTCAGCAGATCCACTCCGCAGCATATCCAAACGGCTAGAGAGCAGGAGGATATTAATTAGCACAGTGTGAGATTGGTCACGTCTGTTTTGAGAGCCCTGGATTTGCCTGGTGTTTGAGGAGTTTTTATCTTCAGTTTGACAAAAATAGAAACATATTGCACGGCCTCGGAAAACTAGGGTCACTAGACCAAGGCAAAAAATAGTATTCAAACACATGTTTAATAATTAAAGACAAAGTTAGAAAACAAGTGCTTTAGCATATCTCACAAGTTACATGTCCACTTTTGAGCTTATGCAAGCATCCAGTGAAATATCTCAAGTTGTTCAAATATTTAAAACCGTACTTGTATATTTTACCCATGTCTGTGAGTTACAAAACAAACATTTTCTTTGATGATGCCACTATATGACTCCATCTCACTTGGCTACCTTGACTCACAATTACATGACCTCCAGACAAACACACTGTCTCTGAAGATGGGCAGTTTGTCTCTCACGAGTCATTTAATGAGTTGATTATCATGTATGTCAGGTTGATGACAAAGCAGGTCATGGTGGACTAGATGCCGAGGCAATGTAGCTACACCTTCCTGCATACTCTAGGTCATCACCATCTCTCCATCATTTATGTCGCTCTAGGCATTTTAAGTCCATAGTGCACATGGTTCAAGGTGCTGGGGGATGTTTCGGTTGAATGACACAATGGCCCAAATGCTTCTGCGGAAAGAGAAACAGGAGAATTATGGGGCTTTCAGAAGACCCATTTGTCATCCTCCTTTTGCTTTTTGGTTGGTCTACTCTGTTGTGTCTGTTTGTTTGTTTGTTTTTTGCTCCCCTGTGCTAAAAGGAGATGAATCCATTTTGTGCTTTAGTGTGTGGGAAAAAAATTCCAACAACAAACGTTTTACAGCCCTCCCTCTTCATGGGAGCTAAGAGCGGCTCAGCTATTTTTGCTGCGGGGGAGACGAGGCGAGGCGAGGCAAGTGGAAGCGCAGCTCGCTCAATGTTTGGCTGCTGGTGGAGATGGGGAAGATGCGAAAGATAAATGGCTTTGTTCTTTACCGACTCGCGGCACTATAAAGCCCTTTTAATATTTACCATTTTCCCCCAAAATACAAACACGGAACGAAACAGCTTTCATTACAGCATGTATGCCATGACATGCCCACTGCACATACGTATTCACACAGCGAGTGCTTTGATTATATCTTAGCCCCCATCCCCTTCATCCTTGCTCTCACCAGAGGAGAGGAAAGAGGACTGTTCATGGGAAAACTGCGCAAAGGGAAGGAGGGAAACGGATAATGAAACTCATTTGGAATCAAAATGACAACCAGCTCCAGTTGAGACGGAGAGACGGAGAGAGAGAGAGAAAGAGAGAGAGAGAAGCACAAGGAGACAGATAGAAAGGGGGAACTGGGAGAGGTGAGGCTGAGATTGGAGAGGGACTGTGGGCTACTGGGAGGCTGTGGCTCCCCTTAGCATCTGGGTGAGGTTCATTAAGCAGCGGGTCTGTTGTGGAGGGACTTCGTTATGAACCACACCCGGAGCCATTGGAGACGACTAGGGCCGCTGCTCCAAGGTCACGGCTCCTCCCCAGGGACAGAGTCTCCGAAATGGGATTGAGATGATGATGATGATGATGATGATGACGATGATGATGAATGGCAGATCATTTAAACGCATCGGGTGCTGTGTAGGAACACGACTGCTTGGGCGGGGGAGAGGCAAAACACAAGCAATGCACATCTGTGCGTGCAAACACTGGGACACACACACACACACACATCCATATACATCTATCCTCATTATTCTCTATCCCCTAACCCTAACCCTAACCTTAACCCTCTCCACTACATGTCTAACCAACCACTTCTACCCTAAGGTCCCCTCATGCAGACCATCATTACAGACACACGTTTCATGGCCAAGCTTTGCTCAAACCCACAGAATTTTTTTTTCTTTATTTTAAATTCTAGTCAACATCCTAAAGTTTCCAAAGATACCAAATATGGCCTGCTTAATTACAGGGTCATGTGTATAAAATGGTACACAAACATCCATCCAAACATTTTTTCCCCATTTGTTGAAATGCTGCAGCCATAAAAAATGGCATCTTGAGTTTAAATATTTCACTCAAAATAAGCGTACTATAGCTACAATGAGGTGTTGGAACAAGCAGATTCAGAATATGGATGTGACATTTTCGTACAGTTTTGAAAAAAAGAAAAAGTTACTTTGAAGCTACTTAAGAGGAAATTTAAGGAGAAACCCAGGGTGCAATTAACCCTTACCCTAACCATAACCTAATCCGAATTCTAACCTGAACCCTAAAACCAAGTCCTAACTCTAGAATCGCCGGCCAAAATGACCTCACATCGCAAAAATGTCCTCACACTGAAGGTTTAAAACAAAAATTGGTTCTGACTTCTGATAGAAGTCACACACACACACACACAAACACTTTATCTGGTTTATATATTTTCCAAATGTATCCTACACTACAGAGCAAATTATTCATGATGCTGCCTCTGTCTCAGCTAGAGATCTAAGCACAGACTACACAGGCATGACCAAAATACTGAGTCAATGGGCAGTAACAGCGGTGGAACTCAAGTGTTCACTGCTACAGTGCTTACATATAAAAAGATGTTTCATATCTCATTACCCACACTATTATCTAGCACGGCACCCAGGTGTGCCATTAAATCTCACAGTATTTGTCTCATGAATATATAAGTGACAGCCAGGGAGCAGGGATAAGCTCCTGTGTCTTTGTGAGGGGCCACAACAATGAAAACATACACAAAAAAACCCTCCCTCTCTCTTCTTCTAGTTATTAGCATGTGGCTGTTGACCTTGGTAGTTTTTTTTCTTCTTGCACGGCAATTCATGAATGTTTGGTTGTAAGTTACTCACTGAACATCATTTAAATAACTAAAATGTAAATGTAAATGCAGGCTAGCGTGATCTTGTTTTGCTCTCAGCAGCAGAGCCAGTGTGGACACTGTGACGATTTCACTGTGTTGTACATTTCGGCTTACAGTGTGAATTGAAACGCACCACCAACCTCTCTAGGGTCGCACCCTGATCTACTACTGTGTTTTCTCATTAGATCTTCTGCTTCATTTGTTCCCTCTGTCACATTTGTTCCCTATCAACTGTATTTTTTTTGTTTTGTTTTTTACTTTCACATCCCACCTGAGCCCCTGATCTCACCATGATCTATGCTCATCGGAGATAATATATACAATCTCGGGGGGAGAAATACTGTTCTTCCAAATCATTAATCTTTGGTCTTTAACAATCAGCGGCGTGCAGAGTATGTGAGGGAGTAGGGAGTATAATACAGTGCGGAGTCGGTCCTACATGAATGAGAGTATCCATAAAGGCCTGTCAGATTAGGTGTGCCAATTCCTCAGTCTGGATTTATTATTATTACGGGCCATGGAACGCTGGTGAATACAGCCTGCATGCAGATGAGGGGCACGACTGGCGCGGAGACGTCAGACCAGATCACACTCCATTAAGTTCCACCCCGGAGTGTGTGTGTGTGTGTGTGTGTGTGTGTGTCTGTGTGAATGTGTGCATGCTTCAAAATGTGTGTGTGTGTACATATATGTGTGTAGCAAAAGGGGGATGTTTGCGTGTTTGGAGAGTGGGTGTGGGGATGGTGGGTGAGATGTTGTCGGTTGATATGTGGAAGGGGTATGAAGCATGTGTAAGAGTGTGTGTGTGTGTGAGTTCATGTTCGAGTGTGTTTATTTGTCATATACACAGCATACACAGAGTAAACAATACAATGAAACGCTTGTATGCCGAGTTCTCTCAAGAATAAGGTAACGTACGTGCGTTAAGCGTCTGCGTTATTATGTGGGTGGTTGGAGGAAGGTGTGTAAACATTTCTATTATATATATTCAAGCACTACATGTCCTTCTTCCAGTATGTATAATACAGCCATTGATTTTCCTGTGCGGCCTCCACACACAGAGAAGCCCAGCTCTATCACAGACGCTCTCCCCACCAAGGGAACAGAATATCAGGACACTTCAGACTACCAAAGGAACGTGGACTCCATACCGGCTTCTTCTGCACAGGGAGACTGCAGAGGAGGACGACGGGGAGTCATTTGCATTCATAACCGACTCCCCGACTCTCTCCCAGATGTTGGTACAGGACGATCTAAAACCGCGAGTGTTTGCTCTCCCACGGTTTCATCCTCGCATACGCTCCACCTATTAGCATGTCTTTGAGCGCACCTTCGGCATGCGTGAGCATATACTCGGAGAACAAAGCCCCGTAGCTCGTAAAGTGCCATAGATATCCGCTCTCTAGCTCTCTGCCATCTTTCCTTTCTCTTGATCTTTTCTATCTGTGTTTACTTTCTCTCCCCACTCTCCCACTCAACCCCCTGATTATTTTTTTTTTCTTCTTCTGGTTGTTTCTCTTGTATTTGCTCTTCCTGTCTCCGTTTCTCTCTCTTTCTATCTCTGTTGCTCTCTCGCTTTCTTCCTCTACATCTCTATGTCTACTTTGTGCTTCTTCAAGAAACACCTGTGGAGACTCTGTGCACAACCGCACTCCTGTACAGCAAGTAAGACATATAAAACGGAAAAGCCATACAGTAAAACTGCTGCCTTTTTAAATAACTTAAAAGAAAGAAACACTGAAAGACGGAAAGGGGGAAGGGGGAATGGGGGGGGGGGGGGGGGGGGGCTGAAGGTGAGAAAAAAACTATTGACTTTCACTGTTCAATGCTGAGTCGATGTTTGAAGTTTGAAGTAAGTTTTGCCTGGAAGCTTAGATGTTCAGCAGTATTGACCGCACAGAATATAGGCTGAGAGGACTACAAATGAGGGATGAGAAGGCAGAGTAGATGGACTTGTGCTTCGGCGTTTGGGTACATAATATTTCAAATGATCACACAGAATATAAGTTAGATGTTAATGTTTTGCTATTTATTACAATTTTATGGGCTGGAAATCCTTTTGATGTTTCTTCTACCCAAAGTGTTTAATGGATGTGTAACATTGCAAAATCTAAAGCCTTTAATTTTTCATTCATCATTATTTTTCACAACTGTTGGTGCATTCCAAGCATTTTATAAGCTGTGCATACCACCTCCAAAAACAAAACAAAACCCTGGCATTTTAAACAGTACAAAAAAAAAAGGATCTCTCTACCAAACTTTCCAGAGTATAGCTAGTTGTCAAAAAGCTATACAGCCTAAAACATGAAAACTGAGCAAGCAGCATAGGAAGAAAAAGATTTTCTGCCTCAGTTAAAAGTTTTTCTTAAGTTTTCTATTCAGTAAGTCTGGCTTTTGCTTTGTGCACAGGGACTACAAGCAGTGTTGCAGGATTGGTTAAAAGAACTCAAACGCCTCCAAATACATGTATTTCCCCGTGAACACTTGCATCTCTGCATGAACGGGCTTCTTGTATTCCCAACCCAGGTTAACACCGACACAGAGAGGGAGAGAAGGAGCATAAATTCTGAAGCTTTAAGGCAAATCCAGTGCACAAGCTTCTGAAGAGAAATCGTCAATCATCGCTTGAGGTACATGTGGTTTTATGTGTATGTGTATTTGTGATTTTATTTTTGTTACTGGAAGAATACTGTGTTGATGTTTTTTCGATGCATCCATTTGGGTATCAGCAAAGCTTCCACCTTCTTTACTTATGATTTAAGCGAGGCCGTTAGTCAGTCCTTCCCCATTCTTCAAATATTAACTCACCCATGTCTGGTTCAGGCTGAAGACAGAGGAAATTGCAACCAAACTTACTGTCACAACAAGTGTTTCAACCAAATCAACCCCTTCGGATTGTTTGGCTGTCAACATCAGTTGGCTATGAAGCACAAACAGTTTAAGGGCGGCAGAGCTAATCGCTTAGGGATGTTTGTCAGCTGAGTCATGTTAACTGCGGCATTCAATAGAGCTGTTTGCCAAGTAAAAACAGCTCCCTGACCTCAAATGATCACTAGACGTCTGACGCATATGCACTTGATCACATATATGCATCCTGAGCAATATGTTCCTGCTTGTTTTGTCAGATTTTGGGTTCAGAGCCGCAAAAAACCGTAGCAATGATTAAAAGCCCTTGATAGAAGGGGAGAGACAGTGAAAGAGGCAGACAAACAGACAAAAGAGAGATAAAGCAAGACAGAGAGAGAGAGAGAGAGACAGAGCAGTAGCGAGAAACAGAGAACAAAAAAAAAAAAGATAGTGACAGCGAAATAAAAAACAGAGGGGAGAGGTGTCAGCAACACAAGAGCCCCTATCCCATCTGGAAAAGGAAAGATGAATGACGGGAGCTAAATGAAATGCCACTCTAGGTAATGGGAAAGAGCCGGCGTCAGGAAAGCAGGTCACTTGAATTGCAGGGGATGTTCTTGAGTGGCTTTGCCCTCGGGCCTATAGCGCATGCAGGCTTCCTCCTCAAGAGTCGATAATATTAGCTCTAAACACACACACGCACACACACACACACACACACACACACACACACACACACACACACACACACACAACACACAGACAGTGTTGTACTCACTGCTGTGTGTGCCACCGAATACTGCTTGTGTAAAAAACATAACGATGCATCTTTTGCAGGTGACAATCCAGCCAGCCAGAACCAGCACAAACCAAACTCCTCCAATTTGTTTCTCATGTTGTCTTAATTGGATATTTTAACTTATGTGCACAACAAGTCAAGCTATACACAGCAGAACAGCAACTGTAGCCATGGCGATGTTGATGATTACGAAAGCAAAATTGTTTTCTCTTGCTTTCCCCTCTTTCCTCCTCAGCTCCCAATGCCTCACTCTCAATGACCTCTTCCCTTCTTTTTGCTCTACCTTCACCCCTCCCTCCTGCTCTTTCTGTCCTGTTCCTCCCTCCCCCTCTCCATCCCTCTGACCTGGATTATTATTATTTTTTTGGCTCCCTGAGCTGAACAATACGCTCCAGCATATTAGCATGCAGCCCGGCCCAAAAGCCCCTTCTCTCTCCCTCTCTCTCTCTGTCCCTTTCTCTCATGTACCTCACCACGGCCCCGACCCTCCATCTTACACTCGCTGTGACTCTCACGCTCATTCACTCTGTCCCCTGGTCGCTCTCTGTTTCCATTGCTTTCTCTTTACCCAGAAGGCCTCCATCTATCTTATCCCTCTTCGTCTCATGGGCTTGAATTCCCTGTGTCCCTCCTCTCCCGCCTCTCCCATCCCCTCCCTTCCTTCCTTCAAAAACCTCCTCAGGTCCCTCCTTCAGCCTCGCCATCCCTCTCTCCCTCCATCCATCCATTCCTCCTGTCATCTACCCCTCCTTTGCTCTGTTCCTCCCTCTTTTCATCCCCTCCTCGTTCCTTCGCTGTCATCCACACTTCACTGCCCTGCCACCGGAGTGCTTGAGAGAGGGGAGCAGCATTTCATTTAATGACAATAATTAATTCTCCCTCTCCCAATCTTAATGAGCCAAATCAGTCACAAGCCCCCCCCCCCCCCAAAAAAAAAGAGAGAAAGAAAAAAATGTATGAGCAATGAGTGAGCAAGTAAAGGAATGAGAAGAGTGCGTCTCATCTTTAATGCCTGTAACACGGCTCACACAACCACCCGTGGCTCGGCTTCATTCACAATGCATCCCTCACTCTTTTAACCGCTCACTTACTCTTACTCACCTGGTCATGAGCTACTTCTCCCTCTCTCTACTCTCGCCATTTCTGAAGTTGCGCATCTGAATGATGATGCTTCAGTGTAGCAGATTTAATATAGCGGTGTATTTTTCATTTACAGTCCATAAGTCACTCTCTTAACCGCTCGCTCATTCTTACTCACCTGGTGATGAGCTACCTCTCTCTCTGTCTCGCTCTCTCTTTGTCCCTCACTCTTTCAAGCTATTTAAAGTGAACAGTGACACATTTAAAGCTATCACTTCAAAACTATGACAGTATATTTTTCACTTATAGCCCATTCCTCACTCTTAACTGCTTGCTCACTCTTACTCATCAAGTAATCAGCTCCCCCCTCTCTCTGTGTAATGTTCCATAAAATAACAGAATTTATTATTTTGCATCCTTTTTCAGGCCAATGTCTCTTTTAGGTTTGGTTCCTGGTTTGAACAGTCCTACCGTAATTGGCTATGCCATGGTAATCAGTATGCATATGCCACAGGAATTATAATTACTATCGAACTGGCTGTTTACTACCCAGCTCTTCAGATATTATGAAAACACATGTAGTGCAAGTCTACTCTAGTTTCTCCTCCCCCTTCTCCTCGAAACCTTGTCAGATATCTTGTCTCTACCATGTTCCATCAAGATCAAAGACACACACACACACACACACACAGAAACACCGCTTCTTGCCTGACACACTACAGTTCCTATGACAGATCCTCATTAGCCTGTCATGTGTGTTTGGCCAACAGTGAGTGAGTGACACACAGGCCAGTGGACATGACTGGCCATAGAGAACTAGTGCTGCGTCCTCAGCACTGCCATTAAGCAGTCTACAATTCAACTGTATTTTTCCATGACTCCTGACCTGAAAGCTCCTTTCAAAGCCAGAAGCTACTACTGACTTTCCAGGTCAAAACCAAGGTCCTGCATGTAGCCAGGAGCTATATGGTCTCTCCCTGGTCTGAACCAGATTGTTTTACTAAAGCTAATTTGATGTAGCCAGCAGCTTGGAGTCAGTAAAGAGGAGGTTATTTTTCTTCTGATCAGAGCACAACACTTTTTAAAGCGAGCAACTGCGGGTCATGTTTGTTGACATTGTTCAGCTATGTCATTTCCCCTGATGCGTGGACTCAAGACCAACTGCCATTCTGTGCATACAAATCACCAACTAATTAATCATGAAGGTCAGGCTTTGAACAGAATACAATTGTGTGAAATGATTAAAATCCATCCCTCTCTATTCAGCAAGATCTATCTTTTGAGCAGAGCTGGGGTCAATTCAATTTTAATTGACAAACTAGAACCTCAATTTAATTGGCTATTGATAGAGCTCAAATTTTCCAATATCTTTTAATACTGTAGCTTCAAAAAAGGTTGGGTGTGCCAACCTACTCATGCTCACACGGTTTTAAAAATGTTAATCCTGAAAACAACCTGCTTCCTGAATTGAATTGAAAGTAAACTAAACTCAGCCTTGCTTTGGCCTGTATGGTGCAGATCCATGATAGGGAAAAATAAAGCACAGCTTTCTCGCACAAAAGGATCTGTGTGTATAGCGTGCATGGTAGCAATAAGATCTTGTCTAACTACTGTTGTGTGCGGTAGTTTTAAATTGACATGTCAGTGTTTTCACAACTGGATCCCCAAGCTCCTTAAGATCACAGTGATTGACACTCTTTATCCCATGGATCTGGCAAGACTTAATTGTAAAAATCTGCCCTTCACAAGCCTTTACAAATCGTCCATCCAACAATAGTCTTCTTTAGATATCATTATCCCCTGGAAAGACTGATTTTCCAAGACTGACTGAAAATTAGTTGCTATTTGAAGAGTTAAGTACCATTCAATTCTAGTCCAGTTCAGTCATTCTGAAGAGGAGACGTCATTGTGAAAACTTGTAAAACATCCCATCCCTGGTACTGTCTAACCCATTTAAAATTTAAATAAATAAGATAATACAAATAAGAAAATAAGAATTGTGTTGTCAACTGACCTGTGTGGCTAAATAAAGGTTAAATGGCAGTAATGGTCATGCGAGAATAGCCTGACCACTAGACACCACTGCAACAATTAATAAGACGCAGGGATTGACAGAAGGATTAGTGCTCTAAACAGACAGAGAGATTACTCCTCTGAGCAACCACGCTCCAAAACATGAGAGGAGAGGAAAGGAGAGGAGAGGAGAGGAGAGGAGGACAGGAGATCCAACTCCCAGTGGCCTTTGGTTCCCCCTTGAACTGCTTCGGGGAGGGAGAAGTTGAACAAAAACACCCCAAATTAGAAAGAGTGAGCACTCTGAGGGGAGGGAGAGGGACGTAAGGAAGGGAAGGGTTCACTGCAGTATTGCACCACTACATTTCATTGTCATACCTCCTTGCCTCTTCACTGACATTTCCACTGAGGAGCAAGGCATCCAGGGTCAGAAATGATGTCTCACTGCTACAACTGACCCGTTACATTGCTTGAAAGGGAGTGATTATGTCGGCGAGCTAGCGAGACAAAAACACAGAGGCCCAAACAATAGCGGGAGGTCACCTTGATACAGCTGCCTGCCGGAGACACTGCTCGAACGAGGAGAAAATGACTCAATTACAACCAAGCACACAGACACAGCGGAGGACTGGAAAAGGGGGCAGGGACGGAGGGAGATAGGCAGAACAGAAAGAGAGAGAGAGACGGTAAAGAAAGATACGGACGTAGCATTTGTAGTTCCACATCTTATAGCATGCTTGCTGCACTGCTGAGAGGAATCCTATGGGTTAGGGTGACGATTGCGTTGAGGATTGTGTAACCCAGATAAAAAAAAAAAAATTAGCTACGTAGAACCTGCTGCTCCATTCGAATTCATTTTTCTGTCAATAAACCATATTGGCTGTTTTAAATCCATAATGTTAACACAACTCAGGGTTCCCATATTCACTTGGACATCAAATTCAATAACCTTTCAATGGCATTCAAGGTCTTGTTTGGTGAAATTCAAGGACTGGCATATTTTGGCATATGTATTGGCATATTTTGGAGTAAGACATGACATTGGCCATAATTAGACATCATAGAGGCTTCATTTTATTTACTCATGATCTTGTCAAGAAATCATGGTCAATCAATCATTCATTTTAAAACTCTTGCTACTCTATATCAGTGCAAATATCCATCATGCGGTTTTCCTCGGGATGTGAAGTGTTGATGCTGGAACGGAGAGAGGTCCAGAGAGCTGAGTCCTTTTGAGGAATTTGGGTGCAATATATTTTAATACAGGCAGACTTTCAAGGCGATCCATTCATTTCCAAAAAAAACTTTTAAGGCTTCAATTTATTTTTCTAAAATCCACAATCTTTCTGGCAATTTTATGTCAATGTATTCCTTAAGTATACTCACTGCGTAGTATTTATTCTTTTTACATGCCCCTAATTCATAAAATTATTTTAAAATTTGTGTATTAAAAATCTGATTTTGCACTCTTTTAAGGGGCATCAAAAGGTTCAAACAATCAAATGGCAAGTAGCAGTTAAATTAGAGATTACAGCTTTATGTTGCAACGTTGCAGCTATGTGTTTTGCTGAAAAAGAATAGCTGGCAGAGGGCGTTGCAGCATGTGGGGGATATTTCCAGGATTGATGCAGAATGATTTACTTTTTTAATATCACTGTAAATGAAAGGGATGCATTAGATCGAAGTTGGGAGGTACTGATCTGGGAGGAGAGGGGGCATATGAAAAGAAAAACAAGAAAGATGATTACATTAAAAAGGAAAAGTCAGATATTCCCCAGTCACTGCCACATCTTTCTCCCACAACTAGCTCCTCTATCAGTCTTAAAATTAGCTCTTGACAGTCTCCCAGAAGAGTCAGTGGCATGTAGGCCAATATATATAAAGCTTTTCCTGTGCCTGGGGCCAGCCAAGCCTCACCAGCAACCAGCCAATTCCACTGTGGCTGCACACAAGCAGCTCACAAACACATAGACACACACACATGCACGCACGCACGCACGCACACACACACACACACACACACACGCACAGATAAGGGAGTATTTATCAGCTGAGAGAGTGCATGTGTGTGCGTTTATCAGAGTGAAAGATAGAAAAGATTGATAGAGAAAGATAGAAGGAAAGAATTGTCGATCGCAAGGAGAAACAGTGAGCGATAGAGCAGACTGTGTGAATCTGTGTGTGTGTGTGTGTGTGTGTGTGTGTGTGTGTGTGTGTGAGTGCGGTCTTGTGTTTTTTTCGTCTGCATTCCAGCATGGGTGTGCGAGTGTGACACGCATATATGCTACAAAGTGTATGCTCACTCAACTCAACATACATATACAGTATATCACATAAGAGTCTAATCTTCTTGCTATAGTGAAGCACACGGCACACACAGCCAGAAAGGACACTGGACAACACACACCGAAAATACTATCTATCTCTATCTAACAAGCATTTGATAAACATGCAGGTGGCCAAGTTCAAACCCCATGTCACGCAAGGTGGTAAAAATTCATACTAAAACAGATTCAGAAACTGTTTTGAACTGATATCAGAAACATATTTAGGTCCCAGTTTCACAGAATGAGCAGTTATCAGCTATTTATGACTACAGACATTGTCTCAACTTTCATTTTGGCGCTGTACTAATAGGTTTTCAATGTTGGTACAGGCTGTAGTATCAACATCTATTCAACATCAAAATGTTAGCTGGGTGGGTAGTATATCAATTTTTGGTATCGATGTCAATTTTATGCCACTAAGGATTTTAAGGCTTCCACGCATCACAAAAGCTATTAAACATTTCGCAGCATCAAAATGAATACAAAAAAAATAATTTAAATATCTAATTGTTTCTTGCTGTATCAAGAGTCCTTATGCACTTGTAAGTCAAAAAAGAGAATATAATACATGTGCTGGTAGATGGTGAAGCTATCCTGTTGTTTACATTTGAATTAAGCATCAGGCCTTTAAAGACTCATATAATCATGTTGATTTTGGGTTTTAATTTTAGTCTGTTCTGATAAGGGTAAATGTACGTAACGCACAGATCCATGGTTGTCCTGCTTGGTGTGGCGTATTAGTTCTACTGGAGAGGGAAAACTTTCCAATGAGAAAAGTTGTTTGGCCAAAACTTCAACAAATAGGGGCCCGCATTCACAGTTTCCCTCTGCACCAATTTATTTGTCAACATCTCTCAAGATTCAGAGGAAATCTGTGTGTGCAGGACATCTCTGTTTTCTGTGTCTGGTTTGGTGAGCCTCCAACCCAGGTTTAGCAGGCTAGTGTCCCTGACAAGACCTGAGCTTCAGTGTAGCTCACACTGGCCCTAAGCTACGGCCGTGGCCCCATTCTGCCAGGAAAACCAATTACTTAGTGTTTCAAAGCCCTCTGAGGGCCCGAACGGGGCCCATCATTTAACCATGAGACACTCCGACTTCACTCACTGCCGGCCTTCCAGCAGCGGGTCATGCTGACACACATACGCATGTGCGCACACATAAAAATACACACAAAACATGTGAACATATATATGAACACACACATATGAACCAAATTAGTGGAAGGAGAATGAGACTGACTTTTGATGTTATAATACAGTATATCACTTACAAATACAGAAGAAGAAAGAAAATTGTATCTCAAATCCTCCACATGAACCTACCTGGTCTCATGTCCACCAAACGAATGCAGACACACATGTACGTGCACACACACTGACACACACACACACACACACACACACACACACCACCACAGCAGTACCAAAACTGTACCAGAAATCTACAGTGCCAGTGAGAGGGAAAGAGAGAGAAAGTGAGAGAAATGCTCCCAAAAAGCTGTCAGTCAAGAAAATGTGCAGCGTTCTCCAAAATGTATTTTCCAATTAATTTTTAACTAGTGCAGGGAGTCAGCGGCTAACTGAGTGACCTCTCAGTTCTCTATCCAGCCTTCACCAGGATAGAGTCATGTCTGAGCCACAGATAGGGTAAGCTTACTAGTGTCTTCTTACCACAATTGCTCACACTCACACACACACATTTACACACATGCTTACATGCATCACACACACACAGACCAACGTCAAGTCCGCTGGACCAGACATTCTGTCATACATTAGCCCTTGTGGGAGGCCTCTTTTGGCTTGAAGAGGCTCCTCTTGGTTTACACCCTGCCATGGGAATATGTATGTGTTTCTACAATTCTGTGTCTCATTAAATACTATCCTTACGTTTCTAACATAATCTTATTTTATTATTATCTTAATATGAAATCAATCAATGTATATATTTCTCTATCTATAGGTTTTGTGAAAAACCTCAACCTCAAAACAACTCAATTCACCCCCAGTCTACTCAGTAAGCTTTCACTTTGTCTTGCTCTATCCGTCTCTGCAGGATAAGTTAATGAGTCTAATGAGAACGAGAGAGGGTGAAGGGGAGAGAGGGACAGAGGGAGAGAGAAGGAGAAAGGGGAGAAAGAAAGGGGGGAAGCAATCAGATGTGGCTCTGCCCAGCCTTTGGCAATGACAAAGTGGAGCAATTATGCATGAAGGCTGTGACATTGACTGTGGCATCACCTCTTCTGCTGATCTGTGAAAAAGCAAACATACTCTATAATTCAGAAAGGCACTCACTCAATCTCCCTCTCTCTCACACACACACACACAGACAGACAGACAAAAAATTCCCCACGTACAAGGACACAGATGATCATACCTTGACACGTTAACACACATGCGTGCACAGCCACACACATGTCAGTGGGTGGTGTGAATATTTCACAACACAGGTTGGCAGAAGGTCAGGGCTATTCTGCAATCTCTCACCCAGTGGGTGTGTTTGGAAGTTGGTAAAGAAAGTAGTCCCTTGGCTAGCCCAGCACCTACATTTAGCCTCTCATCTCTCCCTGGATTCACACATACACACACACACACACACACACACACACACACACAGATCTAACCCCTGCATGCCCGTGGCCCCCGTCATCCCTCTCCACTGTCCCACTTGATGCTTGGTTGCGTAGTAATGGCGTCATGCTTGAAAGAGATATTGATTACTCACAAGAATGAGCCTTCTGTGGCTCTGGCTTACACACTTGGCTGTAACCGCCGATTCCTACACAGTCACCATCGCACTATACCATCGCATTATATAGCATTATTGACTGCATGAGTTAAAATAATAACTGGGCTTAAAAGGTCACTGGTTTGGATCCCCAAGCCAGCAAGGAAAATCTGGGCGGGGATGTAAATGGCTTAACGTATCATTAACTTAATGGATAAAAGTAAGAAGGCAGCTGAAGACTCTGCTGAAGCCACATTCCTATCTCTTTACACTTTCTAGCTAAAAAATATACAAGCAAATACATTAAATGAATAGACAGCTCACACTCCTTGAGCAAAAGACTATGAAAAGGGTCCTAAAGGGAGATTTAAATTCATCAGCTGTTCCAACTGTGCATTAATGAGTCTAATAGTGTGTGAGCGGCCATCCTTTGAATTGCCAGATTGAGTAAATAGTAACCACAAAGGATTCACTTTGTCATCATTTCTCCCACCTCTTAACACCTCTTTCACATTAAAGAGATGCTCATGAGCATCTCTGAGAATCTAGGGTCAAACCACATTGCTCCAACAGAGAGTACGGTTGGCTCAGCATATTTCCGTGCAACTGATCAGCCAATTACACGACTAATTATTGCCTCATGCAGATCTGTCAGGCTCCGAACGAGCGGGGGCACTGGGGATCAATAGGATCTGTTAAACCTGGCAACAGATACGCATACACACCGCTGAAAGGAGGAAGATGATCAAACACTATCAAATGCCTCTCCGAGTCTCTCAAAGGACCCCCAGTCAGGCGCTGAGGCAATGGGGGTTAATGGGTGTGCTGAGATGCTTTGAGATTCGCCTGGTATACTAGAACACGCAAGATGAATCCATTATCCGCTCAGCTACCCTCAAATTAAAAAAAAAAAAAAAAAAGGAGAGAGAGAAGATGAAAGACTGAAATGATGTTTTGTTTACTTGAGGCTTTGGGGGGGTCAAGGCTGAGACTAGAGTGGATTGGGAACAGGTAGCGTAGTGGAAGAGGGGACCGAGGGATGGAGAGACAGAGGGATGCAGGGATGCAGTGGGAAGGGGGGGGGGGGGGGGGGGAGTAGTACAGAGTAGAACTGAACTTCAACTGAACTGGGCAAAATGAAATGGAGTAAAAGATGATGAAGAAAGAGATGAAAAAAGATGGGGGACAGATGATTTAATCATGGGACAAGAGCTGCCATTTCAAAACTTTTCCTTGGGCAACAGTGAGAGAGAGGCAAAGGGGGGGTTTAAAGAAAGAGAAGAGTAGGGAGAGGCAACAAAAGAAAGAGAGGGAAGAAACGGAAGTGTAGAAAGAGAGCGAGGTACAGAGGGAGGTTAGGACAGATTACTATGCGTATATAATTCAGAATGAACTGATCACTGTCTGATAGCCCAGATATGGCAAGAGGAAGGGTGGAGGAAGGTGAGAGAGGAGATATGGGGAGAGCGGAGATGCATGAGAGGAAGAATGGGGGTGGGGAGAGTGTGAATAATGGGCAAGGTTGAGAGAGGGATGAAGAGAACATGTGGGAAAAAGGGGTAGGGAGAAGGTGAGAGAGAGGACAGATAGGGAGGGGGGGGGGGATACTACAGGAGCAGGGAGTGCAGGTTTGAGAGGAAGGAGAAGAGAGTGAAAGCAGGAGCGATAGCAAAAAAAAAAAAACCCAGAATAGAGCAACAGAAAGAAAAAGCGGGAGCAGTTGAAGCATGTCCTCCAAATGAACAATAAAAAAAAATTAAGTGAGCCTTTAGAGCCCTCTCAGTACATTTGTTATGACAGCACCATTGGAAGCGTGCAGGCACTGTGCGGCAAATGCATCTGTGTTATCAGCGATGAAAGCAATTGAGTGAGATGAGAGTTCGATTTGAAACAACTCACAATCAATCCACTTTGTGCAGAAAGCACTAAAAGCACAAAACCCAACAAAAATAAACTAATTAAGGACCTCAACCCCAACGAGCACCCAAAACACACACACTAACACATACACACACACACACACACGCTCTGTCTGTCTCTCTATCTCAGCCAACCTGTACCAAACTGCACACATGGCTGCATACGTAGACACACACACACACACACACACACACATACATGGACAAATACACACACACACACACACACACACACAGGCATGCACACACACAGCCAGTGTAGAGCTGGGAGTTGATCAGCGCTTGATTATCTTCCCTGAGTGCAGCGCACCCTGAGCAGAACCAAATCGGATGACTTCATTAGCATATCATCTGCATAATGGCTCAGCCAGAGCAAGGGCATTTGCCTGCTACGTGGCTCCTACCATGTCTCGTTGTGAAGAGGGGGTTAGGGTTAGAGATTTGGTTCAATTTGGTTCTAACTAACCAAATGCTGGTTCTCTCCTGGTGTAAATGTATAGCCAAATGCCAGCCTTTAGACATCTCAACTGACCAGTTAATTGAATGAGCATGATGAAAAAAATATTCAGGCTAAAATAATTTTTCTCTATTGTGCACAATCGCTAGAGTTTCCTTGCTGATATATCCAATTATAAGCCTTTCTGCTGCAAATTAAACTAGGAACACGTGGGCACGCATGTTTGATACTGTGAGTATAAATTGCCTGAATATTTCTATTTTAGCATTCTGAACATTTCTCTTTGGCAAATGACCTCCATTCCTGAGAGGTAGAGGAGGGTACTGGGGGATGTTTGGAAAGAATAATTAGCTTATATAAAGATGTGAAATCATTTTAACAGCCGTAAAAAATATATGATTAGGAAAACTGAAAACTGAAATATCGGAATGCTATTAAATCACATTATACTCATAATGTGATTCACACATAGAAAACATGTTCATATTATAGAATTAAAACATCCATTCTGGCCCAGTGACAAAAAACATATGTTTGAATGGAGCACCAGGTCCTAACTAGCTGCCTGTTTTTAAGTGCTTTACACCAGATTTTCGCAGAAAAAAAACAACTCTCAAAAGCTAGAGGATATTATAAAGGCTCTTACAATATTTTTCTTTCCTACAAATGGTGTGGCATGAGAGGTTCTCGTCCCAAAGCCCTGAAGGGTTTTCACTTCACAAAATATTGCTGTTTTGTTGTTTGAAGTACTGTATGGCTCCTGCTTTTCACCTTTTTCACACTTTTATGCTAACAGCAGTCATTGCCATCTTTCCATCAGTTCCGGTTTTGTTGCACCGGTCAAAAAAACATTGTGCTTATCACAAAGTCAGTATCCAGGAAACCATCAGGACAGAAAAAAAACCTCTTGCAGTCATTGCAGTCAACATATTTTATAGGTCACAGTTCCACCAATTTCCTTGATTTTTTCTTGAAATGAGACGGCAATTTTTACAACCATCTGTGTCAAACAGTTTGAAATAATATGCTGCTCTAGTAGACTACATTTCAGTGCATGCAGACACACAGACAGATGCAGAAATAACTTCAAAGTGAGAAGAAAACCATGTTGTCAGCCATCTTGTCAGACAACAGGAATGCCGCGCAATATTAAACTCTATAACTAGGAAAGGTTAGGAAGTTGCTATGTCATCAGAGGGAAAGAGAGAGGCAAAGAGAGAGGGAGAAAGAGCGCGAGAGAGATAAGAGACACAAAGTGAGACACTGGTGAGGCAGTGACACGAATAAAGGAGGGAAAGAGGTGGAAGAGAGAAAAGCCTGATATTAGACAGAAAAGAGACAACAGGCAGAGACAGAGGATAAATTAAATAAAGATATAGGGGAGAGGGAGAGAAAGAGAGACAGACAAAGAGAGAGAGAGAAAGAGAGAGTAGTTGCTGCATTTCTAACCATTCTGCTGCTCTGTGTGCCATGTTTGTTTACTTTCTCCCTGGTGTGAACATCTCTGCATGGCTGCAGCCATCACATCTACACATGTCACCCCTCCATACACACACACACACACACACACACACACAGACACACACACACACATAAACACATGTATGCCATGCATGCACACTGAGGCACACACGCGCAAATGCTCCCACACATTCCTAAGCCTTACGTGCTCACAGTTAGACTTTCACAATGCAACCCTTCAAGCCACATCTTAACCTAGTTCTTCGCATAAATCCTACTCATAAGGTCTCAGGCACTTCATGAACAATGCACAGCATTCCTGATTTTTCAGCCAAATGTGTTCACCCAGTGTACTACTGCTCCCGCGTGAAAACATTCTTCTTCAATTTTCATGTCGTATTTTTTTTTTTTTTTTTTTTTACTTGAAATGAGAGTCTATTTGGCTTCAGTGACTCATGCAAAACATTCCAAACACTTTCAATTGCAGCACTGCATGGTCATCAAACACAGAATAAAAGGCAGCTTACTAAATAACTGGCTTTTTGGAGATATAACCTTTTCATCCAACTGCAGCAGTGCAGTATGAATGAATGTTTCGACTAGCATCTTTATTTTGCACTATGCAGATGTACATGTGTGTCTTATGTAAATATTTTCGGTTTGTCACTCTTTGCAGCAAAGCCGATAATGACAGCTCAAGCATTTTATGCTAACATATTAAACATTTTGTTTAGACATTGGCTTAACCAACAGCAATTTTCCTTTAGTGATGCAGCATCTCAAATAACGATGGACAAATATGTCAGTTACATATTCTCATGTTCTCTCTCTCTCTCTCTCGCTCTCCCACTGTTGCGTAACCACTGACGCACCCGTGATCCGTGAAAAAGAGGGAATCAGTTTTGCTCGGTTGATCCCAGAGGTCAGCAGCAAGAGAGAGACAGAACAGAGGGAGAGGAGTAAATAGAGCACGTGGACAAAAGAGAGCCCAAGAGAAAGAGAAGGAGAGAAAGACAGCCAATTGTCGGGTTGGCATTGGCGAGTTTGTGTCTGGGGCGAAGGAGAATGGCTTCAAACAGAGGGTAAGAGTTGTGCACTGTAGCTGACAATGTATTCTGAACCTTTGCCCGTCATCTGGGGAGCCGGCGATGTAGGAAATGGCTTGGAGGAAGAGAACAAGAAAGAGCAGAACACAACATGACAGAAAATAATGTAATAGAATCGAATAGAAAATGAAAAGCCAAATAACAGAATAGAACAGAGTGTAACAGAACGGACCAGAAGGACAGCGGAGAAAACACAGCAGCACAGTAGACAAAAGTAGATATCGCAGGGCAACAGAAACAAAGAGATGGACAAAATATAAAGGAAAGTAGAAGAGAAGTGAAAGGATATTCCTTTTCCAAATATAATGAAACTGACACACAATCTACTCCATTCCTTAATGGCATAGCTTTGACCCTCTGACAGAATTGCTTGTAACCTCCACTTTTCAAGCAAGTTTCTCACCAATTCGGGGTCTGACTTCGCTGGATTGCAAGGGGCATTGCCACTGTAAAATCCTACTCTAGCCAATCAGCATCCTTTTAGAAACAATGGACCGCACAGAAAAACCTGCATGTGTAAGGCAGGTCTTTATTTATGGCTCATATTTCCTGACTGCTTTGGGAACAGCCAGTCACTGCTGAAATCAATTTGACCAATGCCCTCAATTTTAGCAACTTTGAAAACCACCATAAGGATTCTACTGTAGTTTCAGACTTGAGTAATGAAGTGAGGCGAAGTCAAACTCAAGTTCAGCGTGGGCGTCTGGCTATTAATAGCCGTTTATCAACAGCACGACCAACGCGCGCCAAAGCCAATAAGTGGCCAGCTGGTGCTCAGAATCCCGTGTCTGAAGCTTCACAGAAAAGCCTGTTTTCATTCCCCTGGTGAAGCCGCACACTCTCCAAATAAAACAAACTTCTGATGGCGTCATTTCCCCGTCCATATCTCATCCTCTAAAGAAGTAGAGAAGAAGGACAATTGGGTCATTTTCCAACACGCCTGTGTGGTTGAGTAGGGTAGAGACTAGGTTTGACTCTTTTGGGCAGTGAATTGATTCAGCACCAGTTCATTTGATTCACCTTTGTGTTCCTCAGCCAACAGCACTTGGGCTATCCCCAAAGTTGGTTAACTATGTCTAGCACTATGAATTTGGACACATTTACAGCTGTACAAACTAGGCGAAATAGGGTCTGCCCGATTCAGCTGCCATTGCAAACTTGCTATTATATCAATTCAATTTTTTCTCAAGTAAAAACCGTAACCGGGTTTAACACTCACCGACCGATATATAGAATGGGTTCATTAAGTGAACTGCTACCACACTGAACGAATGAATTACTCACATTGGTACACATTTGCCTTTTGACCAAAAGGTGGAACTGCCTATGTGGCTGAACAGTTTGCTCAGTCCAATACAGGACTGAACAGTTTGGTAAATCCAATACAGCAAGTGAGCTACTAACCCATACACTAGCAACTGTAGCACTGAATGAACTGAATGAACTGAATGAACGAATCACTCACATTTGTACCATGACTTCTGTCCAAAAAGTTGGACCTGCGTACCCCCTTGAACGATACAGCAATTGAACAGTTAGTTCAGTCCTAATGAAAGATCAGTTCAATTTGAACTCAATTTGAACTCAACTCAAGAACTCAGTTTGAAATTCCAATTGAGTTCCTTTGGCAAATTGATTCAACTCTATCACTTTAAAGTATTGTGGGACAATTGATACGTGATTGGACCCATCACTAATGTTGGAGGGTGAGTACATTTAGTAGCAACAAATGTCAATAGTAGACTATTGCAGGAAACTACTGTGCACTCAATGTACCATAGTAAATTGCTAAACCAAAAGGCATTGTGAGTGGGTATAAAGTAGCCGGAAAACCCTGGCTCTGAGGAGGATGGAGAAAGCCATACATAAACCCCACTGAAGCCCAGGAGCATCTGTGGACAGGCAGTAAGCACTAGCATGCCATAGCACTCGCATCTTGAGCCTGATGGTGATAAGAGGCTCACGATGTCCACAGTACTTTGAACTGGAGAAACGCAAGAAAGAGAGAGAGAGGAAGAGAGAGAGAGAGCGAAGCTAACTCAAATACTGAGGCAGACAGAGATAAATAGGGTGAGACAAAGGCAGAGAGAGAGCGAGAGAGATGGAGTCAGAGAGGGGGTGACTGAGAGAGAGAATACAGAGAGAGGGCGGGAGAGAGACGGAAACAGAGAGAATGTGACAGAGGGAGAAAGCAAAAATCTTGTCTGTGTGAACTTTGCGGCAGGACTTTGAGAGGATAATTAGGGAGAGTGACTCCAGAAGTGGAGAATGAGTTCCCAGTCCTAAGCCTTCATGCAGGGGGATTAGACTGGGGCTGAACTCTCTCTGTCTCTCTCTCTTCCACCCTCCATATCTCTTTCCTTCTGGCTTCCTAACTACTCTCTAAAGTGGACTCTCTGCTCCCACTGCCAAGTCGTGTCCAAACCAACTATAGCAGCACTGTTTCTCTGTCCACCCCCGGAGTCCAAAATGGTCAATAGAAGAACTGCTTTACAAAATGAGATGTCTGCCATTTCTGTAACACCTACGGTTACAAATGTGATTACTGGCATTTAAGTAAAATCCACCATGGGTTTATTGTTGTAATTGTTAGCTAGTTGAAGCCTGTTGGTCATAAAAAAGCAAGACTTCAGAGGATATACTCACCAATTTTTTTTTCAAATGTTGAGCAATAACCACTAGGTCAGCTTTTTTCACCCATATAATGGATTTTCTTGTGTTCAAAGGAAACCCATTATATCCTCCGCTGCACTGGCATCATGACTTGAAGGTTGCCTTACAGGCCCACCTCTGACCTTGGGCTAGACTCTCATACCCTGATGAACACCACCCAGGTGTCCATGGAAAGCCACTTGCACAGCAGATATGCCATTTGTGATGAGACATGAGGGGGAAAATTGTATTGTCACAAGTCAGTGAGCACAATATGGCCCCACAACAGTACACCATGGTCAGACTGTGTTATTTGTCAGTGCTACATTCCTTCCTTAGCACAAAATATGCTAAGGGAGTGGTTTTCAAACTTGTGGGTCCAAGCAGAGGATTAAGTGGGTTGTGAAATGAAGGCAAAAAGAAGTTGTAAGTAATTTCCTACAGTGAAAGTTTTTCAATGTTAATAACCCATGCCACAACGACCAACACCAGCAAGTGAACGCTGACTAATCTTGTTTATTGTCTGGCTTCAAGGCTAGTTCAAAACAGGGTGCAGAAAAATTTTCAGTCTCAGGAGGCTTTTCACATCGGGATGTCAAATCAAAACCCTGCACAATAATGTCTTTGAGTAATAATTTAATTCGATTTCAACAATACTGTGAGAGACGGTGAAAGAAATCCAGATGATTGGTTGATGTTCACAGGTGCTCCAGGTTACCATGCCATTGAATGTTTACCTAAATAATATTTTTGTTAGAATGAACCATTGTTGGAGATGGAGAGAGGATTCTGACCTTACTAGGTTTATTTTACATAAACACTTTCCATAGAAGGCGAGAGAGAGAGAGAGAGAGAGAGAGAGAGAGAGAGAGAGAGAGAGAGAGAGAGAGAGAGAGAGAGAGAGAGAGAGAGAGAGAGAGAGAGAGAGAGAGGCAGAGCTTGCCTCACTGCGTGGGCAAGGTCTGATGCAAAATAACATCTCCTACTGTAAGTAATATGGTAACAATGAAATCATTCAATTTGAGCAATTTGAATTTCTTTATCAGTTGGATATATTTTTTATGGCAATTTATGTGGGAAATCACTATGACGGTGTATCTTTGCAAATGTCTCTTTATTAACAGCCACGTGCAACACATTGTACTCTTCACTGGCACTCTTACCAGGCTAACGTGCCCCTGCCCAGAAACCCCAGGATGCCCCTCGGTATGTACTACGTCACAATCATGTAAACCATTACACCACAGTATGTACAGTATCACCATGAAAAAGTTTGAAAATAGGGTTCCTTCACCCATAGTGTTCCTGGAGATTAGTGCATACTAACAAACAAAACAAGAACAAGTCTGCAGGTTAAAGTGAAGGATGTTGCTAACTGGAGCAATGTTGCTAACTGGAGCACAGTCCTGGTCCACTGCCATGGCTTAGAAAAAGTTAGCTATCGTCAAAGCCATGCATCTAAAAAAGTTGCATCACTGAGCCAAGAACACTGAGCCGAGAATGATCGGGGCCTCGCCAATTGCAAGGGCGTAACACTTTCTCGATAGATGGCTCTGGCTACGTGTAGCATCAGCCCCAGATTTGACGACAAGGCGCTCCATATTTTTCACATTATAGATGTGTGGCTGGCCTCGCACCGCTGACGCACTCTCCCAGCCCCTTGAGCCATAGCGCTCTCTTTTTCTCCCTCTTTCTCTCTCTCCGTCTCTCTCTCTCAACCCCTTCCCCCACTCTCTTTAGTCTCCTTTCTCTAGTCTGTTCTCTCCACCACCCCCACCCCCCCAACCCCCCCCCCCCCCCCCCCTACTTACTGTGCCCTCTGGCCACTGTGCCATATAGGTACTGCAGAGGCATGAGTCTAACGGCACAGGGACCTAGTGTCAGAAACATCCTCATTTTACCATCATGATTTTAGTAGTATTTCTCAAGTACGTCATGCATTAAGTTATGTAACCTAAACACTGCCTTGGTTACATACCTGTATGCTTTAGAATCTCCTCCTTTCAGAGCTCTAATGGTTGTTTTGGATATTTGGAAATGGGAGAGCTTGATTTTATCTTGTGAGTAATTTTGCCTCTTGTGAGGCTGGCTTATAAGTGTTTGGCAAGATGAGTACATCTAAAATACTATATGAAACCTAATTCAAATATATCTTCACACAGATCTGCATCCCTCTTAATATGGAAATGTACATCACCTGACTGGATATATGATTAAGTAGCCCCAATTTTCATGACTTTTACTCATTCATTTTCTTTAGCCACTTATTCCTCCCCCGGGCTCCAGGAAGCTGGAGCCTATCCAGGGATGATTGCAGGGCTAACAGATATACAGACAATCATTCACACTCATATATATCAGCAATTTAGAGTCTCTAATCTGCCTGATTTGCATGTCTTTGGACTGTGAGAGGAAACTGGAACACCCAGAGGAAACCTCCACAAACATGAAAACTCTTCACAGAAAGGGCCAGGGCCGGGAATCTCGTTAAGCGACAGCGCTAACCACTGAGCCACTATGACCCCCCTCACTCGACTACTAATTAATGTTATGTTACTTAATGATACTTTTGTACGTGAATTTTCTTTTTGCTTTCCCCTCTCCACAGGGAGAATACAGAGCAGGGTCTGCTGCAGAACAGCGAAGGGCGGTCTCCCTACTCACTATGCCACACCACTGCCCCTGACTGTATAGTACATAAACTATACAGTGTTGCCCTGTATGTAAGCAAACCATTTGGAATAAAGATAAGGAAGCAGCTGTCTACTATAGTAAACATGGGAAAACTCACACAACATAGTGGCGCACTGCGGCCAACTTTCAGTCCATGTGAGGGAATGCAGAACTTTCCTTAAACTGATATCAAACGAGACAGATGATCATAATTCATTGTCTTCCTACATCTAGCTAAGGAGCACACACACACACACACACACACATACACACACACAAAGTGTATCACATGGTTGTCATGAATGAATAATGAGGATATTCTCTGCATGATTGTGATGCACAGAGGCCTCTGCTTTAACCTCATTCAACCTCGGTCAAGTTCTCCAATCAACTCTTATTCAGCGAAGACAGAGAAGTGTCACAGCCAATTACACTCATGCAAATGCTCACATACATGCACACAAACACATCTACACCCCCTCCACACACACACATTCTAACCATTATCTAGTGTTTGCAAAGGCACTGAATAATCCATTGCAATGCATACTTTCATAATTTCTCATATGACAGTGAAAACAGTTGAAATCAAGGAGTCCCCTGAGGAGAAAGGAGTCCCCTGAATCGCTCTTTTTATCTCTCACACACAGACAAGCATACATCTAATGAACACACAATGAATAATTGACCAGCGGCGGAAACACAAATTCAACACGCACAGACAAGCATATACGTATAAATACACACACACAGCGCACACACAGCTCTTACAGCAGAGAGCACAGTAGGGAAAAAAGGATTGCTATACCTTTGTTTCTACCTACAGTTACGGAGAGGAGAGGGGATCCGCAGAGAGAAAAGAGGGAAGAGTGTCATCCCGCGCAGAACAGGAGAGAAAAGTGGAGATAAGCTATTGTTAGTCTACAGTGAGCCTGTATGCTGCCAACTGACATTTTCATGCAAAATGTTGACGCTCATGCAAATGGATCGGCAATGGAGAAAGCATTCCTCGGGGGAGACACAAAGGAGCACGTGGCAGCGCACTGCATACACACATTCGACATAAACTTGTGTGCACTTACTTACACACACACACACACACACACACACACAGATACACACTGTGACCACAGACTTCATGCAAGGGAGAGGATCCCTCACAGACTCACCTCCCTTAAGTGCTCATGTACTGAAGTCACATGTAGTGCGACTCTATTGAAACCACATCATATTATGCCCATCTTCCTCTGCGGCTGTTCCTGACTCTCCCCACTTCATATTCTTGTCTCCTCTGCTTCTCCTCTCTCTTTGCCTTTTGATTTATTACATCTCTACACTAACACAGGCCCCCTCCTAAATTCTCGCCCCTCTTCTGTTCTACATCTGCTATCCTGTCTCTTCTTTTCATTCCTTTCCTTTATACTCTCCCTCCTCTCTCCATCTCCCATGTTGCCCTTTTTCTTAGGCATTTTTCTCTTCGTGTAGCTGCCTCCCCAAATTCCAACAATTTCTCCATCCACCGTTCTGCCTCCCTGTTTTTCTTCCTGCCCCCCCTCCCCCATCGCCATGGAGGTCAGGCAGGAACAGTGGAGTGTGTCACTGCATGTTAGCTGCAGAAATGAGCCCAGCACACAATTATGTAATACATAGAAACCTGGGTGGAATGAGGGTGAGAAAAGGGGGAGAGAGAGAGCGAAAAGAGGAAGGTGAGATGAGAACATGCAATGCCGCCATGCTCCCCACCTCCCCCCCCCCCACACACACACACCCTCCCCCTTCTCTGCAGCAATGACGGGAGCATCGCAACAAACAAATGCACACAGACAGGTAGTGAAAGCACACACCGTAAAATTACACCCCAAAACCAAGCCAGGCAGAGAGCGAAAAAAAAAATTGAAATAAAACAGATCTACAGAGAAAAGGAAGAGAGAGTACCTTGCTCCGCCTTCAGGTGTGCGAGGCCTTGAGGAGAAAATTGGGCAGACAGAGACGGATAGAAAAAATTTGAGAACAGCACACCAATACTGCAAGTGTATTGTGATTATGCATGCTTTGCATGATGGCAAACCATGGCTATCACACTAAAGACAAAGCTTTCTCCAGTAGCATTTGAAAGCTTTCTGTTGAGAATAGAAAATAGACTAAGAAATATACAGAAAATATACAGTAGCTCTGCATGTTGTTTACTGATTAAATATTGGGGTACTCATATATTTTCACACGCTTCTTAAAAGTGACTGCATAATCAGAAATTTTAACAAAATAAATCTATGTGGAGCTTTTATCTGGAATGAAGAGCTGTCATGTAGGTGAAACTATGACTAGCTCTTTTTCTGTGTCAATCATTCTCTGGCCTTGGAGACTCACCTGGTTTTCTCTGGACTGCTGTGGAGTTGGCAGAAAAAGGGAAAGAAGGCAAAGAGATGTCTCGCATTAGGAACACACTACAGCTTCTTTTGCATGTGGATCTAACATGCAAAACGTACCACACTGCTAAGCATTTTCTGGCCATGTAAGGAGCTAAGAGGTGCCCCTTGACATGCCTGTTCAAAATAAACCATTTCAATATAAATCCCTGTGGAGAGAAACACAGAAAAATTAATCTGTCCCGTCCTTTCAGGGAACCAGATTCACATTATCATGATCATTTGGCAAACAACTCTTTCACATTTCGAATATTGTTACAGAGACATAATATTCTGCATCTTGTATCTCACAGAGTGCCTCACATACAGAAAAAAGAGAGACATAAATCCACACTCCGGAGGATTTATGGTGTTGTGAGGTTTGTGGATCTCTGGACGCTCCTCAGACCCATATCTCCCCTCCTCCACACCCCCCCCCCCCGTGCCCCTTCACCCCCCCCCCTACCACAGTTTGCTTCAACGCTGACCCAAATCCACGCACCCCCCATGGTTTCTTGTTAGCTTAGAGGAATGCTCACTGTGGGACTCCAGTAGTTTACAGCATGGTTTTGCAAAAAAAAAAAAAAATAAGCCACACGTTAAGCTTCATCCCTTGAGGCAAACATCCTCACCAGGATCTCACCGGTGGATGACCTCCTTGTGGGTATCAAACACACCAATTTGATTTAGGGCACATGAGAGATCAGTCAGTGACTTGAGTCTCAGTTGTATCTGTGACTATATGCTAGCTAAGCTACGCGGCATTATCCAGTATCTTCTCATGGCTGCAACCCGATGAGATGTCTACAGCTACCTCTTTAGCTTCGTCTCATTCGTGCCTGGTGCATGCAGGCGCGAATGAATGTAAAGGGATTTCTGTAATCAGAGCCCCTCGAGAGCAACAAGTACTGACAAGAGGAAATTAAACAAATCTTAATTAAGGCAGACTACATTACACATTTTAAGTGCCGGTTCTAATACGCGATATCAGATATTAATTTGACTCAGAGCATTTAAATAGTGCTGTGCCTTGATCTCTGGCCAGGCTGCGCAGAGGCCTCCGTTTCCCACCACTGAATACTAACTGGGGATTTTCACCCTTTGTTTTTCGCCCTGACGGCTTTAGGTCCTTGTGCTTCCTGTAGAGCCTCTCAAAGATCGCCCTCTGTCATTTTATCACGAGCGCGTGGCATTCATGTTAAACGTAACAAGCGCAACAGAGGCCAGAAATATGCTTCATGAGGAGGAGGAGGAGGAGGAAGACAAGTTGAATGGACTGGTGAAGGCTAGGCTAGATTTTCGCCCATCTCCTTTAGGGAGCCCAAAATGGCTGCTACTTCTCCTCCCACACGAGAAGGATGACATTGGCAGAGGAAAGGGAAGGACGGAGGATGGAGGTGGGGGGAAGGGAGATAGTGGCCAACTGATGGACAGTAGCGCTGCTCTAGCTCTCCAGAGCCACAGCATTTTGGACCCCTGTATATGTCTATGTGTGTGTGTGCATATTTGTGTGTGTGAGCAGGCTCCCATGTGTGGATGTTTTTTGTCTGTGCATATTTTTTGTGTGTGTGCATATACAGTATATGCTTTTGTTTGCACTCAATACATGTGTGCATATGTGCTGAGTATGTGCGCATATGTGTGTGCATGTGTGTGTGTGTCTGTAAAACGCTCAGTTGCCCATGCAGATAAAGCCCTTTTCCTTGATGCAACATCGTCCAGAACAAGCCAATGTGCGGTGGAGGACATGTGGTCCGATCGTAATCCCCTGCTCTATTTTACCAGCAGCTTCACCACTCAAATCCAAACATAATTTTCAGCTTGGGCACTAGACACAAATGCCCTCTGCACTAGAATCAGGCAAGTCCCCGCACCATTTTTTCCTTTTTTTTCCCCCTGACCTACTTTTTATAGTAAGATTATTGTAACTGTCATTTTTTCCATGTCTGTTTATTAATCCCCACAGCTAAGCCTGGAGGCACCATTTCAGCACTTGCTTAACAGTTTGCTTGCCCCAGCCTTCAATTACTAGCCTTCCATCAGGTCATTGAATATTTTTTAAGCAAAAGGGGGCCGCTTAAACTGCTCATCACTAATGCAGGATGTGGGATCCTGACAGAGGAAATAGGCGATCATTTTACATATTAATTAAACAATCCAGTGTAGCTCTTAATAACCTTGACCTTATGCATATCTCACTGTAATGGGGAAACCCTAAGGTATTCAAGAGACTTCATAATGTCAGCCCTATTAATTTAATTGAATAGAATGAGGGACAAAAACATCCAGACCATTTCCATGAAAGATACTGCCATTTGCACAGACAATAACAGGGACCAAATTAAGTCATTACTAAAGATGACTCGGCAGAAATCAATAGTTTTTGGAGTTATTATCACCGCGCGTGGCGCACGGCAAAGGGCAGCAGCAGCAGCAGATTTGGCTGCCAAAGCCTACGCGTGTGGAGAGCGAGTGGTGAGTGGTGTCTAATTTCAGCTCATTGCCCTGACACACTTAGTCACACTGATACATCCTGATCCACATGGGAGGAGAGACTGAACATGTGTTTTATAGCCAACTGTTTATGGTTCTAAGCTGATCGCCTAGCTGGACGGTTTGGGTAGAGCTTTAGGAGTTGAGAAAAAGACAGAAAGAGAGAGTGAGAGAGAGAGAGAGAGAGAGAGAGAGAGAGAGGGAGAGAGAGAGAGGCAGTGATGGGGGAGTATTGTCTCACGATTATGACTATAATGATGTTTATAATGATATTTCAGCAGTAGACTGAAACATCATTATTTCGCCCAGCAATCTCATGAAGCGGGCAAGATATGCAAGAAATATAAACACCAAAAAACAGACAAACGTATTAATGATCTGGATGTTTTTCAGTGCAAGTGGCTGAAACAGGCCATACCCCAATTTCTGATCCCACATGATGAATTCTGTCCATTCCTCCTATTTTTTTCCTTCTAGGCTAGTGGGCTAGCAGGCTAGCATAAGGCATACGGCTGGCAAAATGCTTGCAAGACCCAGTCCACTCAGTCAGTCAGCCATCTGCCCATTTTAAAGAGCAGCTCCGGGGGCCTTGTTGCTCTGTGTGTGTGTGTGTGTGTGTGTGTGTGTGTGTGTGTGTGTGTGTGTGTGTGCCCGCGCGCACGCATTCGCGAACGCAACTGTGTCTGAGTCTGTATATGTGAAGCTTGGGCCATGCAGCCAGATAACATAAATATTCACAGGTTTGACAGATTACTTTCATTGCTCATTAACGTACATCATAATCAACAGTGTACACACAAGCGCGAAGCAGTTGAGCGCCTCTAATTGCACTAATAATATGCAAACAAAAGGTGAAAGTTTGATCACTTTGAGCGGCCCAAAAAGCCTAGTTCAGCGTTTGAGTGTTGCTTAAATAACAAGTGTTTGGGCACTTGTGGACAAAATAAAAATCCCTCAGCAGTTTGCCGACGGATAGTTTGAATTGACGGTGGTGTTTGTGCAGGCGTTTTCTGGGCAAATTAGCCATCTCTGGTCTCATTATACTCCTAATTATGGTTCCCTGTCTCTGCGGCGTAATCAACAATCAGCCACATCAGTTAATGGGAAGGCAGAAAAGAGCAGCAGTCGGATCAGCTGGGGAGCTAACATGACTTCCCCTCCTGTCTCGCTCTTTTATGGCCTGAGGATGGAGGACGATGGAGAAGATGTGTGTGTATGCATGTGTGTGTGTGGAAGGGGGATTCTCGTCCAAAGGCGGACCTCCTGGGACAAATTGGGGTACAACTGGGCTACAGTGAATTCACTCTTTGCACTTGCTTTGCCCTGGGGCTGAGATATGGCCATCTCTTTCTCTGTCCAAGCTGTCCGGCTGAATCACAGCCACCCTCTTAAAACCTTAGTTGTTTTACACAAGGATGTCATAGTTCCCCTGTCAGCTCACAGGAAGCTCTCAGACAAATGGGCCTCCTCTTACAGCGACTGTTAGACGGAGGCAATGAACAAATGGGATGAAGCAAAAAGGGGGCAAGTCCAGTCCGTCCGCTTGACTGCTCTGCAACCAGCACATCGCGTGCTGTCCTGAACAATGCCACAGGCTAGCGCTTGAGATTTAAGCTCCAAACAGCTTCATTTGAGCAGCAAACGATGGACACATTAGGAAACCATATACAGCAAAACTGTTTCCCGCTTACCGAAATTTGAAAATCCTTCTTTATTCTAAATGCAGGCTATATTAGTGAAAAATTATAACACGTAAATTGTATTAGACACAGTCTAAAAACAATCAGTGCTGCAGTATTCAGTGAGCATTCCCCTATTTTTTGTCAAAATGGAGTCATCCCTCAGCCATGTCAGTCTGATTTAAATAGGCAGGAAGTGGGTCAGCAGTGGAGGAAACTCGACATGGGTCTGTTCACACAAAGTCATCCTTTACAACCCATACATATGAAGAAAGAAGAGTTAGGAAAGTAAGAGTACTGTAATGGAATGTATTCTCTGTATTATTTGTCTAGGAAAAAGAAAGAGAGCATTATTTTTTTTTATGTGGGAGATGCAGTACCATAAAAGAGGGAATATACGGATATTCTCAAGGCTACCAGCAGTGTTTTTAAAGCTGTAACACTTTAAACAGGCCTTGACCAGAAGCAGGGTCATAATAACTAAAAGAAATATTCAAATAGTTCAATGTGTGTGAGAAATAATAGGAATAATAGAGTAGGCTACTGACTATGTAGGCATAGCAGTGTTGATGGAGGTTCTTAGCAGTAGAGTATTCAAGAGTTTATATTAGGATAACATTTCAGTATTATGTGGAGGGGAAGAGGGGGGAAGTAAGGACCAGCGTCAACTGAAATCGGGTCCTGCATCACATCACTCACACTGGGCCACCATTTGTGAGCAAGGATGGTAAAATATTTGCTGAAGTTTGCTAAAGTTTTGTATGCCTATGGCTTTAAAAGTATGAAGTTGTGTAGGATATTGTCAAAGTGCTGCATCTCATTAAACTCCCCAAAAAGAGATGACCTTGGCATAGAAGCAGAGGAAAAATAGATGAAGTTGTTTCTCATTCAAGCATTGTGTACCTTCGGGTCCCTGCACCACCTTGCAAGAGCTGAATACATTTAATGGAGAAAAGAGAACTGAATGTTGTAATTTTAGTCGTATCAGCTAATACTGTATCCACTGGTTCCTCATCAAAAGTAATAACTGTGAAGGGAGAGGAAATGCTGAGCGCATCACCTCCAATTTAACTCCCACATGAAACATGAACACTTTCTAAAAGAAACTCTGTAAGAGCAACTACCCACACAAGAATATTCTGGTGCTATGTCCTGTGCAAATTGCATTCAAACTTTGAAACACATGGGAATATAGCTGCTCTTGCTTCATATGGCCTAAATTACTCTGTTGTGTAAATTATATATTATAATCAATGCACATTATTCAGGGAATTTCATAGATGAAGTTTGGGGTGGCACAAATCATGTTAGGACTAGCAGGAATAGCAACAAAGTTATGAAAATGAATTTTAAATTTGGTTCATGTGATTCAGCAGTCTGTATGGAGATTTACGGTGGAAAGATAAACATTGTCTGGGTGTTGTAAGGCAAACGCCATGAGATTATTTTAACATTATCTGTCCAAATGCAAACACAAAACTGTGGGGTTGATCAGTGGGCAAACAATCTTATATACATTGAGGTAGAAGAGCAAAGCTGGTGTTAGATCGATTCTAAATTTGGAAGGAATCCCTCTGAATTTTTTACAGGGACTTTAATCAATATTCAACACTTGACACAGAAAGCTTTGGAGCCAGCCCTCTTACCTTCAGTGCAGTATCGACCTACATATCCAGTTCTGGAGCAGTCACAGTAGGGTTCTCCATCTGCCAGAGAGCAGGTCCCTCCATTCTCACAAGGTTCTCTGTGCAAAGTCCTATCATCTCCAAACGCACTTTCTGGCTATCGATGAGCGTGGGCAGCTTACTCCCATAACTCAGATCAGTGATAATTCCCTTGAATGGTGGCAGCTCGCGGACGGAGGGCAGGGTGATGGCAGAAGTGCGGATGTCCCCCGGGAGCCCTCCGAGGAACAGGTCGCTAACGATCTTCATGAACTGTCGCTGGGGCCGCACCTCGTCCGCCTTGGTCTGGCCGTCCAGGGCCAAGACCGTCCGCAAATTGTGCCTGCTGATGGCGGCAAAGTGCCAGCGGCTGTCGTTGACCATCTTGTCGGAGGCGATGGTGGTCTCGGCACAGTCGATGCTGAAGCGCAGCTGCAGGTTACCCTCCGATACCGTGAGAAGCAGAAAGTCGCAATACCCGCCGTCGTCGAAGTAGAGCATCAGGCCGTCAGATTCTGATGTCTTGAACTGGAAAGTCAGGTCACTTCTGGTGCTGGCGTCCCAGCGCAGGTAGCGAGCCCACTGGCCTTCAGAACCAGTAAACTCCATGCCTGCACTCAGGCCCAGCATGGTACTGAGCAGCAAGAGGACATGCCCTGGTAAGGTGGTGGGATTCATGGTAGAGAATAGTAGGGCGCACAGGTGTAGGGTTAGAAATGGGGGTAGATCCTCAAAGTGATAATAACATCTGATTATGTCTGGGATCCAAGATTTATCTGTTGAATGTTATATTCCATATAGATAATCTTACAGTCAAGTAGAGAATGCAATATCCGTTTTTTTGTGTGATGCAGATCTAATGTTGATAATAGACAAAATCTAATCTTCTCAGCTGAGTCTAAGTAGAGATATATGGAAAAATATCCAATTTCCACATAAAGTGGACAGCTATGAGTGCTAAAATGAAGCAGATCCTTAGTGTTTTCTGTCAGTGATTCAGAGCTGCATCTGATGATTTTTCTTTGAGGCGACTTCCTGGATTGAAGCACACTACCTCCATCGTTGGTCCAGTTCCGTATCCATGCCCCATGATTTGATCTCCAGCTTCAGGCACACCTATGACAGAACTGCAGACAACAGACATGTCATCAACATGCATCGTTAAGCAAGAATTCATTTTTAATTTTTTCACATGATGTCAGGATTTTTTTTTTGCCCTGACAGTAGAATAAGGGCCAGCTCAGGGTGAAAAAAGTGCTTTGGTTCACTGGTTATCAACACATAAACTTGTTAACTACTGCTAATGATAAGTGAATATGTTATAGGAGGCAAGGGCATGTTCCATAATTCAACAAAACCATGCTATAAACTAAATGAGGTCTATTTTATCCAAAATCTTAGGCAATATTTTGGCTGTGGTGATTAAAAACAAAAAAGACCCAACATAAATTAGCCTATCCTTTTACATCTACTAATTGCAAACCAGTCATTTGAAAATAATTTGTTATATTGAAGAAGCAAAATAGAGGAAAGAGCATTGGCCGTTGGAAAATATATGACAATGTCTTATAAATTAAACAAAATCATGGTTTGAGTTTAAATCCTCCACTAAAGAGGGGTGTTGAGAGGACCATTTAATGCAGATGTGACTCTCCATGAGGCCATTAAATAACACTAAGTAACCAATATTAACATCCATTAAAGGTTTACGAGTATTTTTATGTGGGGGGCCATGTCTTACCAATTACCCCATTTTATTTGAACTGCAACTCAAACAATCACTCAAACTTTTATAGCCTCACTGTGAGAGTTTAAGTCTCGAGGAGTGGTAGTACACTACTGAAAATTTTCCACAAAAATATCCAGGCTGCTGTTGTTGTTGATTCTGTGATGAGTGAAAATCCATTGAGGTGAGCCAGAACATGTGTTTAGCTGCAAACGTCAGCCTGCTATCTCTAAGGGCCTGCTGGGATCCTGATAAATATGACTAATTATCCGCCGCCACTTTCCCTCTCATTTGCATGTCTTTAGGGGATTACAATCATAAACAGCTATTCAGAAAGATGTTAGGATGGTACCACTTCATATTGGAATCCCACCACTATTAACATTTTTTTTCAGTGAATACATATTTGCGGCCAAATGATTTCCACCACTGGAGCCCAGAGAAACAGAACAAGGTTTTGGTATAGACTAATAACAGCTAGCTCACTAGCCTAGCTTGCTAGACCTGTACTCATTCAGCTCTATTTGAATTTGGTCAATAGACCTAGAGATGATTCACATGGCGAAACCTTATATGTGTGTGTACTCTTCCAGCCCTTTGCCCTTGCAGTTGTTTTGGCAGTGGGCTGCCCACCAGACAAAGGCTTTGTCCAATCATGACGGTGGCAGAGCACCATGCAACACAATAGGCCCTTTAACCACCTGCCCTGAATAGTTAATCTTGCTGCAGCAGGCGAGCTATTGAGTTCTAGTAACTGATACCTATGCTAATGCATTGTGTGTCCACGCATATGTGTGCCTGTACGTGTGTGTATATGCGTGTCTCTCTTGACAACGCTGCGCTGCCTGGCCGGATCATTGTGTTTGTCTTAAAGGTGACTCTGTGAGACAGCAAAGAGGTTAAAAGGCTCTGTGGGGTCAAAATAACCGTGGACACAGCCATGTCAATCCAGCCCTGCCTCCTGAGATGTGCTGTGTGCTGATAAGGTGCTGGTGGGCCTATCTGTACGTCCTTTCTATGAGCACAGGGCCGATCATCATGAGCCCATGAAACCTGAGATCCAGTCTCCTATGAAAATTGGCCATGCCCTCTATTCAATTAACATGACTTATTGTGTGCATTGCCTAACTGAGGCATCAGGTGTCCCTGTGAGCCATTGATTTGATAAGGAATGCTAACAATGCTAACAGGTTGTCTTTCGGTTAACTACAGTGTCAAAGCAGAAACGTTTTTGTTTTTTTGCCTAGATGCAACAAATGCCTGATAAAGAAGAATAACATGCTAAAATTAACTTCACTCTCATGAAACCTGAAATGCAACATCCAATGAAAATAGCCTCGCCTATATTCAATTACATGACATATTGTATGCATATTGTATGCCAAACTCACGTATCAGGTGTCCCGCCTTTCTCCCCACAATAGCAAACGTCAACATTGTCCACCTGCATTAGGCCTATCTGTATGTAGCCTATGCCAGTTGAGGCTAAAGGAGACAATATTGACTTTTTCATTGACATTGAATTACAGCCTACTGTCACTTTGCTTCAACAGGCACTTATCTCGTTATGGGAATTGTCCTTCAGCTACCCCCCCCCCCCCCCCCCCCCAAAAAAAAAAAAAATTGCTAATTAGCATCGTTAGCATTCCTCATTCAAAACAATGGGTTCTAGAAGGCGACAGCAATTGAATTAGCTTGCGGCTAGCAGAAGCTATATTGATTACTATAGCAAACAGTCCATATAGTCAACTGAAGTATGTAGGCTATAGGGAGACGTGTTTTTCCTCCATAAATGCCTAGTTAAGAAAAACAACAGTCTAAAATTCAAAATGGCGAGGTATAGGCTACCTTGACGTCTTCGACCCTCAGCAGGAGTCTTGACAGAGTTGTAATTATGCTAGAATAAGCACATATTTTCCGGGATATATACACCTTGAATTATTAAATAGCGGAGGATATGAGATGACCTGTACGGGATACCATAGACACTGACTGAGCATAAATGATGCATCTAGCGTTGGTGCTGCAGATTTATTGACAACGTTTGTAATGTAGCCCCCCCCACCCCTCGTCTCGCGCTGAAGACCCCTGTACCCCCGCTGCGCTCCCTGTCTATCACAAGCTTCAGCCGGGAGGAACGATTTAATTCGACATCAGTCACTGCAAACATGGGCTCTAGGCTACTTTGACGTGTATCTGGGCCGGGAGCTGCTGGTCTAGTCCAGTGGTTTCCAAAGTGGGGTCCAGGGACCTCCACGGGTCCTTGAGGGGGGGGTTACAGGGGATCGCCAGAAAATTTTGGAATAGTTTAATTTCACTCTTTTTAATTATAGCACAGTGAGAGAATATATTAGGGTGGCTGTTGATCACATGTAATTCTACGAACTAAAACAAAAATGATGACCAAATGGTTCCCAGGACAAAAGCTTATCAAATGGGGATCCATATATTTGGTGGTCCTTGACATGAAAAAGTTTGAGAACCAATGGTCTCATCTTCCAAGGCTAACTCCATTAGACCTGCACAAACCTCATCAAGGCAAGGGCATTAGGCTACAATATAGGACTAGGCCTATTCCGTCATATGATACACAGAAATATAAAGTTGTCCCCTCTGCAGTGTCACTCAATGAACCTATAGGCTATGAAAAACTCCACTTACGAAAAATAACTATAACCTATATGGTAAGTTTTAGAAGGACGCGACAAATATCACAGCAAAAGTAGACTATAATTAATCCTATAGAAATATTATAGGAATATTACACTCTAAGATAAAAAAAAAAAAAAAAAAAAAAAAAACAGCATGAAGTAAGATAACATCTTCCCAAGTATACCACAGACACATTGGTCCCTGCAGAAATATTATAGAAATGTTATAGTGATGTTATGGCATCTCTATTGAAAACCCCGTTGGATCTGTCATGCCCTCGCAAAATGGACGCAATAGCCCACGTTGTGCTGGATTGCCGCAAAACAGTGATTTTATCAGTTAAAGGGCTATTTTGAATCCTTTTCTTCTATGTAAAACGTTTAAAACCGACACTAAATCCGATCAGGACTCCTGCACCGAAGAATAAAGCAGCGCTCTATATATTTTCCCCCTGTCCCAGCTTTCCCTCTGTTTCTCGCACGGTGGCAGTCTGACTGTTGCTCAACGGTTCACCAGCCATCGCTCTAAAAAATTAGAGACCGAAATTTGGACAGAAGTCGGAGTTATTTGCAAGGGTAAACCTTCACCATGATTTAGCCTTTTTCTACTTTGTTTTAGATAAGGATTTTTCCTCCCTGACACACGCAATTCAGTGAGCTGAAACTTTCAGTCTTCATGCACGCTCTCCACTCATTCAAGTAAAAAAGGCTATGTTATCATAAATTCAGCCTGATAAGTCAACATTGTCTATTGAATTGTGCTTTTTTGCCTCAAATCGCCTGTTCTTTGGTGATAAAACCGCGGACGAGAGCCGTTAAACTAATCACCCACCAGCCTATAGCGCTTTCCCAAATCCCCGCACATCCCAAACTCACCAATTCCACATCAGCACCACAGAAACCGCAAAGCCTCGCAAAAACTTCAGCATCTCACGGCACAAATGTCCACCTATCATTATTATTATTACCTGCTCCTAATGCAGAGAGGAAAATGAGCAGCCTATAATATTAATCTGCTCTTACCTTTTGTCGCAGAAGTCGACTCCGGACGGGTATAGATGTGGCAAATAATAATAATCCAAAGCAAAATCCCATCCAAAAACCGTTTTATTTTAATTACAGCATGCCCGGGGCGGCGAGATGTTGATGCTGGTGATGGGAAGGTTATTACAAGTGATGCGCGGTAGAGGGAACGGCAGCGGTCCTCCTTCCCCCGGCTCAGTGAACGCGCATCTCTCTGCTCGGCTCACTCAGCGCAACTGATGATGGGCCCCTACTGGATTCTCCCACACTGGGCGCTCTGGCCCGCCCTCTACATCGTACTAAATAAATAAATAAATAAATAAATAAATAAATAAAATACCCCTCTTCCCACTCTAAGACCCGACAAGGATGAGAAAATATGGAAAACAGGCCTTCCGGACAAATTGCCATTAATGAAAACTCCTCATTGTTGGATATGATATAGCCTATTTCTAGCTGTATTTCTTCATGTTGTTTGCAATAAATCGCTAAAGCCATGAGTCATAATGTCATGCTCTGAATACTGGGTTATTGTGGAGGAGGCTGGGAGTAATCTACTGTATTAGTAGGCATGCTGGGATTATCAGCAGACAACAGGGCGTGCAGGCCACATGCCCCGCGGCCCCGAAAGACCCGGGTTCACATGTATAGCCTAGGTACATTTGTAATTTCATTGTAAATTTGCAATGTTGTAAGCTATAAATCCGAACACTATGTCTCTATGTTTATGAGTTGTAGACTGAGAGTTTGCGTGTGTCTTGTTCGCCTCGCCTGTCTGTGGGTATAGTTGACAGGGCAGATGCACAGGGTCTAATGGTGACCGCTGACAGTGCGGGGGCCCATAGAATATGCTTGCCCCGGGCCGCTAACGGGATAATCCGGGAATGATAGTATGTTCTAAAAAAAAACGTGACTTGTGCCATTCAAGACACGTTAGCGTTCGGATTGCCAGAAGAATGTCGGGGCAGCATGCAAAATGCCAGGGTGCTGTCCAGGGTGCTGTCCAGGGTGCTGTCCAAGGTGCTGTCCGAGGCACTGGATTTTAGTCCGGCGGAACAGAGGGCAGGAGGACCAGGGGACTGAACTGGAGACTGACAGTGTATGTAAGCACTTACAGCTTGGAAATGTTCTTGTGGTATTCCTATAGGCCTAGTATTAGATTTAGTATCACAGTACAACCAAATTCTGTGTTAATGTAGCACAGGCCTTATAGTAATGTACAGAACCACAGACCAACATATAGCAATATTTTACAACTGCTCCTAATAATGATGATGATGATGCAATAATAATAAACTTTATATAGCACTTATCTAAGAACAGAGTTTACAAGGAGCTACAGTACAGAATGGAATAAAAAACAAGAATAATAAAATACGTAATGAGGAGATAAAAATAAGCACACTCAAAAGAAAACTCATTAAAAGAAGAATGAATAGATCCATAAAATAAAATCTGATAAAAGAAAGCATAAAAACAACACAAGATTAAATGTTGGCAGGATCAAAAACAACCACATAAAAGCAAATCTATACAAGGAGTGATTTAAAAGGTAATGCTGGCTTAGCTTGCCTAAGTTCCCCAGGCAGGGCGCTCAGCAGTCGAGCAGCCCTGATGGCAAAAGCACAATCACCTTCAGTCTTGAGTCTAGACTGAGGGACAGTCAGGAGGGCTGTATGTATGTAGCTACAGGAGCCAGACTTTAGTCTGCCTGACTTTAAATATGATCAGTAAAATTTTAAAATCAATTTATCTAACTGGTAACCAGTGGCAAGATGCAAAAATTGCAGACACATGGGCTCTTCATTTGGCAGTTAAAATCCTAGCTGCTGCATTATGCACCGGCTGGAGACGTGAGAGTGACTTGATTGAGGCAGGAATAGAGGGAGACGTAGAAGTCTAAATGAGAAAAAATAAAAGCACTGATGACCTTCTCTAGTTCTGTGAAGGATAACACCGACTTGATTTTTTATCTATTATTGAAAGCGAGACCGTGCTACTTTCTTTACCTGCCGTTTAAAATTCAAGTCACTGTCAAACATTGCTCCTGGGTTTCTGGTAAACGGGTTTGTGTTGGAGGACAGACCACCAAGATCCTTTAGAACGAGATTTCTAGAGGTATGAGGGCCAAAAAAAACCACATTGTTTACAATTTGCTGTCACTGAGTTGTAAAATTCCTGAGACATTCAACACTTGATGTCTGTGAGGCAGTTCTTAAGAGTGTGCATGGAGTTTGGGTCACCAGGTTTTCACAGGAGGCATATCATGGTATTGTCTGTGCAGCAGTTGAAAGAGACATTTTGTTTACGAGCAAATATTTCCAAGTGGGAGCAGGTAGAGGGAGAAATGGATAGGGCCTAGAATGGAGCCCTGAGGGACCCCACAGGTGATGTCTGCTGAGGTAGATGAGGAACTGCCTATTGTAATGGAGTACGCTCTATTTGAGAGTTAGGATCTGAGCCAAGTCAGTGCTGAGACAGAGATACCAACCTACTGCTTGAGGCGGTGAATTACAACTGCGTGATCAACAGTGTCAAATGCTGCTCTAACGTCTACAAAGACTGAAATGGAACCATCTCCTGCATCTGCTCTTAAAAGGAGGCCATTTGTTACTTAAAGAAGGGCTATCTCTTTGCTGGGTAAAAGGATAATTATAACAAAACGTAATCCTTTTTAGTCCGTTTGTTAAGTCTGATTCATGCCTAGGTATGATGGTTAGTGATTGTGATTGGCAGCATGTTCATGCCATGACCTGTGAGCCTTGAAACTGATTCCAAATAATAATGTTATTTGTTAAAATTACTCAATGATCGCAATGTAAAATATATAATTTTAGGATTTAGGATTGTTTTTTATCTATAGGTATTGCAGCAGGTTGGTCTACAGCCCCATTCGGCCATGTTCAACACACTAACACCACTGAAAACATGAAACAATGTTTTCTCTTTAGCTTTAATTTCTGTGTCACACACAAGACAATGCTGACTTTTTTAGATTGCCAATGCATCACATGCCACCTCCGCGGACTCAATATAAAAACTAAGCCTGTGTGGTGACATATTAACTAGGTCTTAGGGGCTAATTAAAATGGAATTGTGATGAAAAGATCAACAGCTCTCTCTAATGAGCGATAGCAGATCGAGAGAGAGGGAGAGAGAGGGAGAGAGGGACAGAGAGGTCCATCCCCAGAGAAAATACTGGGGAAATGCGGTTTATATGCACACAAACGTTCATGACACACAGTATGCCCAGCCTTCACAAACCCAGACAAAGATGCATGCGCACACAAAGACGCATGCCATGATTTCTTACATAATTGAATCACTAAAATCAAAAGACAGTAATGCCTCAAGCGCCTTCAGTTTCTCTCTTTCTCTCTCTCACACAAATAAAAGGTTTGCTGCTTTTCTATCCTGCTTTTCCCCATACTAAAAGCCATATTAAATCAATTATATCCCTCTGATAATGTCTTCAAACTGAATTCGACACAAGTCTCTGGTTCACTTTGATAATACCCCACTACTTGTTCTGTAATGATTAAATGAATTTTCTGCTGTAATATTTATTATCTATATGTCATAATGTCAAAATTCCTATTAATCATAGATTAAGCATATTCTTACTGTATGTAGAGTGGTTTGTGACTATGCTTAGTCATTGTGTGGAGGAATTGTATGCAGCAGCTGTGCCCTCGGTGATGCTGACATATGAGTACGCTCCACGATCCAAGAGGTGACAGGTTGTCCCAGGCAGTCCAGCAGGGGCTTCTGACTCGTGACATGTCCCCTCCTTCCCTTTACTTTTCTCTCTATCTCTCACTGGTTCCTTCCTCTGCATCTCTCAGCGTTTCTCCTCGCATCTCATATTGCCATGTGTTTTTCCTCATCATTTTCTGCCTCTTTTTCTCGCTGTTTTTGCTTCCTTATCTCTCTTCCCCTTCCACTTTCTGTTTTCCACAACCCCCCCCCCCACCCTCCTCTCTATCTCTCTGCCTCAGTCATTGCTTCATTGCTTTCACCCTGGTCTTTCCTTATCTCCTTTTATTCTCATAGACATTACAAAGGATGACCAACATCCCTCAGTGATGACACATTTCCAAGAGTCAAGCACTCCCATTTAACAAAACTGCTGACAGAAAAATATCTATGCACTCTGGGAGGCCTCAGCACTGTGTACGTAAGCTTAAGTTGGCCAGCCACGATACTGTGAATCATAGTCCAAATGTAGCCCACCCCCACCCCACCCCTCCCACACACATATCCATTCATAAAGAAACCATAGCTGCTGCAGTTCAGGGGCTTCAGGCCTTTTAGTGCCCAGCACCCCTTCTAGATCCGTGGCTACACTGTCTGCCCTGATAGTGGGAGGTTTGGAGTTGGAGTTTGATCTTCGGCTGACTCCTCTCTGCATGGTACTCAGAGTTAAAAGAGATGGATTGGGGGTAAGCCATGCAATAGACTGGGGTCCTGTACAAAGGGGTTGTACTTGTATTCCTAAGCTCCTTCCTACCACAGATACAGCAGATAAGCTCCTAACCTATTAGCCTTCAGTTCCAACGAGGCTTACTTACTTACACCAGATAGATGACACTTTGCCGCAATGTCCGTATGTGTGTGTGTTCACTGTACACACCGCATATATCCATTATCTCCTCTGATTGTTCCCATTATGTTATTACTCATTTTTATTGCTGTAGCTCTGCATTTACAAAATATCATGTTTCCCTGAGAAGTGTGAGTGTATGTGTTTGTCTGCGTGATGTGAGCATATGACTGATTGTGTGTGTGTGCACATGTATATTAGAAGACCATTCCCACTACTGTAACCCCAAACAATACATCTCAGCCTGCTTCCAGTGGGTACCACCTGCTATTGTGTTATCCATAATCCATGAGAGGCCTAATCATGCTGTATCATGGTTTACCACCTCCACACTGAGGGTCACATATGTTCACACATCCACACACACACATCCACACACAAAGACCTCGCCATAGCAACAGTGTACCACTGATTGATCCTAATTGTACTTACTTTACTCAAACCCCAGCTGTCTGCCTGCCTGCCTGCCTGCCTGCCTGGCTGGCCGCGAGGCCAATCAGTGATGAGGCCGTTAGCAGGTCAAAGTGATTACACTATCAAGGACATCTATTAGAAACCAATTTGGCCAGGTTGGGTCCGTAAACAGGCCCAGCTATCCTCCTTAATGGACGTTCATTTATCTCCTGTTGTTGAGAGCTGTTGCGTGCGAGGTCTGCAGCTTTGGGTCATAAGCAGGATGGATGCGATATTTAGATCAATAGGCCCGGCTTATGGGGAAAAACATGATGGAATACAGATTATAAGAGGGTGATATTTCATTGTAAATGTCAATGTAATGTAGCCATCACTGCCCAGGGCGGAGGACTATGCATGCACAGTATATAGGGCTGTATATATGCAGTGACTTATAGAGCACGGGACATGAAAGCACTTCTACTTTCTCTCCCTCTCACAGCGGTGAGAGTCTATTTGAATAATGAGGAGAAGCACCTGTCAGGCTTGGTTATCTTGACATACCGACTGTAGTCCTAACACCTACGTACATCTGAAGGGGGAGAGAGAGACAAAGAGACAGAGAGCACACTGGGAACTCACTGCACTGCAGGGTACCTGCATGTTTTTTTAACCGCATACCTTGGAGCTTGAATAGACAATTGACAGAGAGGTGCCGGTGCCGTAAAATTGCATCAATCACCAGCCTTACCATGAGAACCTGCTGCTCTGAGATGAGATCTATCACTCCCGCAAGACTAGAGGTTTAAAATATGCCATTTGAAGAACATGTAACACATGCTATTTGGTGGAGGCTTTAATTCAAAAGCACCTCATTGCACCATGAGTGCATTTACAGTATTCCTAAATTAGATGGTCCCAGTGGTATCAAACCATCCTCTGAGCCTGTCGTCCAAAGATAGTCAAGTGGTTCAGTTTCCCCTCCTCTGAAACCACATATGTGCCCCCATTAGCCTAGGATCACATCCTGCTAGAGCTTTCTCTCCAGTGTCTCCCCTACTTCCTCACTGCCTAAATATAGAAAAAATAGCATAAGAAACAGGAACTGTCACAAAAAAATTAAGTAATGAGATGTGACTTCTATTTCAGACTAGACTTCACCAGTGGCAAAGTCAATAATTCTAGATACATAACTGAATGTTGAAACCTTGTCATTTGTTGTTTTACATATCATGTCATGTCATTGTGTTTTAAGTTTTTTGTGCTGACTGTAGAAACAGGATTTGCTGTGGGACAATAGTGTATCATATTCTATCTTTTTTTTTTTATCACGGTAGTTGATTTGATACTCAGCTTGAGACTGACAAAGGAGGCCAATGCCTTCAGACTTGATAGAGACAGGTAAATGCGACTTGGTCCCACCTCTGGACTACTGATCCTGTGGAACATCGTCTCCACTACAGACTTCAGTAGCAATGATAAAATAGGAGATGGCTTGGGAGTACCCTGGTAACTTAGTGGGTTATATCACATGCCACATGCCACATGCCACATGCCACATGCCACGATGATATCAGCTTGCCTTTCCTCAACACTTGTTAAATGACTCCTATCTCTCCTGTCACTTACACTGTCAGTCATCTAATATAGCTGAAATGTAATTATAAACTTTAAAAGATGAGAGACAGTTGCTAGACAAAAATATACAAGCATATGTCACACAAAGTCAATATAACAAGTAATTATTACTTATAATCATCAACACAACTATTCCTAGCTCAGAAATGAGTTTCATTATTGATATGCAAGGCCTCACTCATTTACACTTAAAAATTTTGATTTTGATTTTCAGATTCCACACAGATTCCTAAAGAGATGGAACATTTTTGCAACTTTTCATCCCATTCTGAGTCAAATTATAGGCCTCTTTCTTGTTCTCCAGTCACATATTTTGACTTTCTACTAAGAGGCTTTACATTTGGATTATGAATTGAGCCTTTAAAGCAATATTTAGATTCAGCATAAACATTTTTGGCATGCATATCCTGATGTTGGATACTATGGGAATAAGAAACTCTGAAACTTGTAACACAAAGGCACAAATATGTACTCTAATCCATAAAGTTTAAAGGAGAATTCCATGTGTGATACAATTGGCAAAAAATAGTGATGTATTTTGCAGTTGTAAGCAGCTATTAACAAATGCATTTGAGATTATGAGCTTTAATCAGTTACTTCTGTGAATCATTAAAGAATTTGCAGGCATCCTCTGACCGAAAATCACACTACAAGCTGTTGTGCTCATAAGATGTGTGTGGCTGTAACATGACTTGCAAATGTGAAACACTAATGTGCAAATGTGTACTTCAATCCATAGAGTTGAAGAGCAACATGTATGTGTGTGCAGTAAGGTTGCCACACAATCTGCAAACTTGTGAAAGATTTTTTTTTGTAGTTGTGAACTATTTGCAAAGGTGTAAAACTCATTTTATAAGCTTATGAAAGTATCTGTCAACAAATGCATTTAAAGTTGAGCTAAGAGCACTATTTATTTTTACTCATGTAACTGTCAGCCACCAAAGACTGACCTAGTAAAACTAGCGCACATGCGAACAAAAGCAGCGGGTAAGATATAGTGTTTTCTTTTTTCTATGTTCTTTGTTGTCTTTTCAAATAAGCAATTTTGCCTATTTGAATGTAGACATTTGAAAGAATGCCTGAACTTTGGAACATGCACTCCTTGCTATTGAAAGAGGTTGATTCATCTAGTCATGTCAAGGTGAGCATAACAGAGAATGAACATTTAGTATCAAAGTGAAATATTGCTTTAAGTCTAGCTTCCGACACCATGGATCCAGACGGGCAAAGGTCTTGGCAAGACACTCCTGCCACCTGGGCACCCGGACACCCTGACACCTGGCAGGGCCGATCGTGTGATACCTAAGTGCTTCAGACTCTGGCCAGATGGTCGCGTGAAGAGAGATCACACACACAGACGCACAGACAAACACATACACACACACACTCACTCAGAGACACATACTTTGGCATACAGTTTCCTCACACAAATAATTAATGTGAGCCAGATGCACTGCAGATCTACCATCTCTCTTTCTCTCTCTCTCTCTCTCTCTCTCTCTCTCACACACACACACACACACACACGCACGCACGAACACACGCACGCATGCACACACACACACTTAAACACATGCATATAAACACAGGTAGTGAGAGGAGCTCATGTCCCTTACCTGTGCTGTATTCATGGGCAGGTGAAAGGTTTTTACCCTTGGCAATTGGTACCAGACATTATTTTGCATATTGGACCTTACATCACCTTGAAATCCAAAGTTTTTACAATGATACTAGTTGAGACTTTTAATGGCTTTGATAATCTATGGGAAAAGAAAATGTATCTTTCCATAAAAACAATGCAAGTTGAGTGGAGAAATTCTTCTCTCATTTAACCATTTTCCTCCACAATAATCTATAACGCTATAACACTCTTTGCCAACATAATTGAACCTTTTAAGAGAGGCTCAAACCCAGAAAGGAAAGGTGATAGTGTGTCACCCATCCAATTATGACTCCCTACTCACCCACCCACGCCCTTGACATCAGAGTTAGAGAAAGGTAGTTGGGTAGGGAAGTTTTTGTTTGGGAACAGATACAGAGGCCTCCAGACACCAGACAGATTTTGAATAAGGAGAAAGACAAAGAGAGAAGGGGAGGGAGAAAGACACACAGAGAGAGATACAATGAAGCCCTCTGCTCCGCGAAGCAACTTTAGAAGGAGAGAGGGCGAAACAAAAGGAGACACAAAGGGACAAACAGGGAACGATGAAAGCTTAGAGAATTTCGAAAGAGATGACACATTTCTTTCATTTGTGGAGAGAATGCCTGCTTATCAAAGCTACATACAATACAATGCTGAAGCACATGAGTCATTTTTCCCTTTGTTCTCCCAGCAATTGTACTGGAAATCATATGGCACATAAATCATGTGGACATTTCTTTATTTCCAGCATGCACGCACGCACCACTGCCATATGCTTTCAAGAGAGAGAAAATTTGTTTTTCAAGGGGCCCTTGGAAAAAAAGAGCTTTGATGCCATCCAAGAGAAAGAAAAAAGGGAACAGACACATTTCATTGAAGTTGCCCCCCTTTGGAAGATAAAGCCAATGTGTATTAGAGAAGAGGGGACAGCGTCTTATATCAAAGCCCAGGAATGACTCTCAGGTTTGGTGGAGGTATAGTTCATGAGAGAGGGAGAAATGTCACCGCTACTGGTGCTGAACTGAAGTGTAGCTACCAGTAACACCACCACCTCTCTCTCTCTTTCTCTCTCTCTCTCTCTCTCTCTCTCTCTCCAGGATCAGTTAATTCATATTCCCCACCTTCCATCTGCAAGGCAATCACTCATGTCTCAGTCGTAATGGAAGGTACAGCAGTCACTTCGACCCACCGAGAGGGAACTCCTATTATTCCCCCATTGCTCTGACGGATGATTCTTGGATGCGATAGCTAGAGAGAGAGTGAGAGAGAGGGAGAGAGCGAGAGAGGGAGGGAGGGAGGGAGAGAGAGAGAGAGATGCTGTAGAGAGAGAGAGAAAGAAAGATAGAATAAGAGGGAGAAGGGTAATGCTTGGGCCGCTAATGTTTGCTTTCAGATTTGAAATAAAGCTGCCGCAGGGAGATAGGAGACAGATCAATCAATGCACAGAGAACGGGGTTAGCATTCCGGGGCTAACCAGGTGATTTGTCTATCGTCTGAAATGGAATTGGACATTCATACAGGGATTGTTATGAATATGGGTCCAGGCAGCGACTTTGAAAATGGAGCAGTTCTGGATGAAGCGCTTCAGTAAGCCACAGAGACTGCAGTGAGAACAAGTGATGTAGTCTGCGAGGCAGCCATTTCTCATACCCGTGTATAAATTTCCCGACGAGGGCTTGGGTTCACTAGCTTTGGTATTTTATGTGCTGTGATCCTTCTTCTTCTGTAACACTCTCTGACTTCTCAGCATTTAAATAAAGAGGAAATACTCAAAAAAGAGAAAAAAGCCAGATTCTATATTGTGCGAAGAATGTTTTCAAGTGTGTTTGCCATCTTTAATGCAATGGATTTGGAATAATTTATGATTGCAACCTACTTTAACACCTGAATTATCATTGCTACCCTGACATTTCTCATCATTTCAAGGTGGTATAACATATAAATCATTTCCCATACCCACTGACAATGTGAGTGTGTGTGTGTGTGTGTGTGTGTGTGTGTGTGTGTGTGTGTGTGTGTGTGTGTGTTTTTTTTCAGCAGGCGCACATGTATGCAAGTGTGCGCAAATGTGCAATAAAATGTGTGGAAGTAAATAACACTGAATGAGGTTTGCAGCTATAGTAAATGTCAAACACACAAGCACAGTTCGGTTCAGAAGTGAGGTGCAATTTAGTCCAGGCCAGTGTGTTGTTGAATCACAGCTATCCAGCCCTAAATCAAGCCATGCCCTATGAATCACCTGTGCCCTTGTGATTCATAGCAACTGATTTGGATCTGAAATGTCCTTCCTTCCCACTCACGCTATCTGATTGGCTTCCTGATGCAGCTTCCTCCCATCTCCTTCCATTTATCTAATGAAGAGACTATTGATCACTCATGCAGACAGATGGACGGACAGATGGACACAGAGAAACAGTGACAAACGGACGCATAAACACATACAGAAATGGAGGCGATGCAGGGCAAAGAGACAAACCAACCAACAAATGGATAGACACCCCGATGTGTCTAGATATGTTTTGTAATTTGATAATATAACAATATAACAGCCCATAATCATTACTTATATTGTGAACCAGTATGTGATTGACCATACTTGTGTCAATCAAAGGCAAAATTTTGATTTTTACTTACACTTGGCTTATACCAAATTTCATGAAAAATGTTGGACCATAACAAGATATAAATTTGTGGCAGTTGCGGTGCCTCTATTATTAGATTGCCTTTGCTGACGTAATTTCTAATGTGTCTAATACGTACAAATTTTAATGATTTGATAAACTGCAGTGGCTAAATTTGTGATAGGCCATAGTCACACCCTTTCCCAGGTTCACTGGTTATGTTTATCCAGCTGTTTAAACCACAATACTGTACTTCTGTCCAATACTGCCATGTACACAATTTGGTACAGATAGGTGAAAAATGGAAAACCCTTCAAATGAAAAACTTTTTCCCCAAAAAACTTCAGATGGCCAAAACTCCATCATGATATATGCGATGGTCCAATCAACAAATATTATGTACCTAGATCAGCTGTAGGCTGTACGAGCACCAAGTTTAATTACTATAATGTCCATGGAGTGAGAATTAGGCCTCTAAACAAATTCAGTGTTTATTTGTATCCTTCAGGTCAAATGGAATAAGGTAATGTAATCATCTTAGTCTCATAATGAAACACAATGTATCCCTGCAGATGTGGACATGGATGTAAACTTTGTATTTACACTACACTTTGTATTTTTGAGAGCTTTCAATCGCGAGGAATTAAATACTAAAACATTGAGTGCAGTTTCAGTACTTAAAATGAGTTGTGAAACAGTAGTGAACGGGACGGTGATCATCCGATGTTGACTGTTCTCCCTCTTGCCCTCTGAGTCACTCCTATCAGATTAGCTATCCCTCCCTCCTCCCTCTCACTTCCCCGCTCTCCTCTCTCTGTAGTCAAACCCCTGTAAGACAGGGCTGTAAGGCAGCTGATCTCCTTTGATTCCCTCGGACTAGGAGAGAGAGGGAAAGAGAGAGAGGGTGACTGCGTGGAGGGAAATGGAAGATTCACACAGCAACAGGCCTGGACTTCTCATCCCGCAGTCAGAGCACACGCTTTTTCCCTCAGAACTTCTGTATTCTTCCAGGGCCAGGAGAGACGCAGTGAACGAGGGAGGAAGGGAGAAAGGTGTGGGGAGAGACAAGGAGCGGCTCTGCATACAGAGAGAGGTTTAGTCGAGGGAGAAAGAGAGGGATTCGCAGAGGGGAAACAGTGAGAGAGAGAGGTAGAAAAGTCAGGGGGTACACTCTATGAAAAAAAGATTTGAACTCCTACTGTTAAGTCTCTGCCATACTGTCTTGTTGAATGTGTTTCTTTTAATAGAACTAACGAGCCTTTTGGTTCTGAGATTGTAATCTATAGTCACATGTGAGACTAGCTCTATAACAGCCTTTCGAAAGAGGATCCATATACACTGAATGTACAAAACATTAGGGACACTTACACTGCTGAGGTGAATCCAGGTAAAAGCCATCTCCTGTGTTGATTCCCCTTATTAAATCTATACCAATCACAAAGGAGGAGATGTAGGTAAAGAGAAGCAGAGTTAGAGGATTTTTATGTGGATTGTGCAAAAGCTGCTGCAATTTAACATAAGGAAGATGCCCCTAATATTTTGTACATTCATATGGGAGCAAAAATGGTTCCAATCATCCAATTATGATTAATTGTAATTAGTATATTACAAGCCAATGACCACTCCTGCTGCAGGTACTATGCTTAAGCGCTTTTCTCCTTTTCATTACATAGAGAGAAAGAGAGAGAGAGAAAGAGAGAGAGAGAGAGAGAGAGAGAGAGGGAGAGCAGGAGACTTTTGCTTCTCAGCTGCAGCTTCTAATTGATTTGGCCGCTTAATCCCTGTTGGATTGAGTGAGGAGAGAGTGCAGTGTGATTGAGGCATTTGCATTCCCCCGTGAGACGCAGCGACAGCACAGAGGTCATTTAAATTGAATGTGGATCAGTCACTGCTTGTGTTGACTCAGAGGATTTGGCTCCGGCTGACAGCCAGGACTCAGTCTGTTTGGACAGATGATCAGCGAGTCCATCTACTCTGTGAGCGTGTGTGTGTGTGTGTGTGTGTGTGTGTGTGTGTGTGTGTGTACATGCTGCCTCTCTTTCGACATCGTGTCACTTGTCGCAGTATGTGCGCCATGTGCACACATGCATTCTCACGGTGCTTTTTTTTGCGGGGAGTGTTTGAGTGTGTAATAGTATTCTGCATGGTGCCACCATTTCTTGCGCCGTTCCATGCATGCGTTGCTCGCATCATCTATCAAATGTCCATTTTCACACTCATACTCCTCGTTGGCCCATGTTATTTCCCAAACCCCTCCTTTTCCAAACAGCTTTGATGACTGGTGCAGCTAACTTCACTGGCAGTGGAAGAGAATATCCACACCAGAAGTGACTATGGGTCTCTTGACATTATGAGGTTAAGCACAAAAGAAACACGTATTGAGGCTTAGCTCTGGACTAATATTGGAATGTGACCATGAAAGACATTTCTAATCTGCTCAGCCAAAATCACATTAACTCCCCTAATGTATTTTCTCCACACTAACAGAGCCGGATCCGGGAACATTTTTAATGGGAAACTTTCCTTTTTACGCTGTGGTTGGTGGAAGAGATGGAAGTGAGAGAGAGAGGGAGAGAGAGAGAGAGAGAGAGGAGGGAAAATAGAAGAAAAATGTGTGCTTCCTCTGTAACTAATCTATGTTGATTTAGGAAGCAGGGTCAAAAATTTTGCACTTGAGTATATATAGATGGTTGGAAACAAAGCTCTTCAGATTCTCCATAATAAACACACTGCAGATCTGTCAGAGTCACTTTCCCCAGCATGTCAGGGCAAAGAAATACCACCAGTCCCTTCCAACCTGAAACAGCTCTCCGGGCGGGAATATAAGAAATGGCACCCTCCTGAAATGTGAAGCCAAGCAGGACACCACTAGAAGACAGATGATTGGCTGTCAGGATCTCTCTAAGTCTCGCTGATCATCACACTGAGCACGCAGACTCTGTCTCGGGTCCCCCGGGGGATCGTGAGAGCTCAGTCTACAAAGTAAGGGAACAAGAACGGAGCTAGAGTGAAGGGGAGGTCATTAGAAGCTGCTTTATTGAGACGAGGGGTATCAGAAGCGGGGCAGCGGACATGACCGACCACGCAGCCCTCTACAAGGCTATTCGTGGCATTCTTAATTACACTGCATACGATTTTTACCCATATGTCACATTTCTATAAATGGTAATCATTAGCTGTCACTGTGGTTTGATTTCAAAATGCCTTTTTGTCTGACTAAAACATATACTTGCTGTCGGATGAAAACCTTATATCTACAAAATGTCGACTTTTCAGGAACTAAGAAAAGCAGCCTTGTTTTCAGATTGACCACCCTGCATTTTTGAGTTTATCCAATGGGTTTTGAAAGGGTTTCATAAGACCAAAGGGTTGTAGAAGTTTTCTTAACCCATGGACGACCATGTTATCCCTAAATTAAAGTTAAAACATTGAACATCAGAGTCACAGTGTTTTCACAATATGTTTTTTTGCCCTCCAGGGTGGCTGTGTGGTCATGTAATGAAATAAAAATGAACTGAGATATAACAGGCCTGGATATTCAGTGTCACTGTTGAGGAAGTGACCAGCCTACACCAGCCTGCATATGCTTTTACTGTGGCACAGAAAAACTGATTACTGTCTTTATCATATTAGCAGCAGTAAAGCTGCACTAGGCAGGATTTTTATATAAAGATGTCAACCTAAATCACAAAGTGAGGCTGCAACAGAGAACAGCGTTGTACCCCCCTACCATAGATTCACCCTATTGGTCCAAATGAAATTCTGGTGTTCTAGGTATGTACAGGTATGTACAATACACTTCTCAACCCACAAGAAGTGACAAATTGAATTACAAACTGTCTCTAAACAGCGGCCAGCAAGGACTCTTTTGAGAAAAAGCTGGATTCACCAATGTTAGATACAGTATTTTGTCTTTCTTGTCCCTTTGGTATCCTTTGGTATAAAGCAATCACACACCGGCCAAGTTAATACATGTCAGCATGGTGTGTGCAGTTTATTGGCATCACATTACATGATTTCTGGTTGTTGAAGTTCACAAAGCTGCCTGGTGCAGCTTCACTGAATGTGCCATGTAGCTGCTATCAAGCTCCTGTTCAGGCTTTGCAAAACTAGGTTTCAGACAAAGCAATGCTACATAGTGGTGGAGAAAAAACACTAAGCCTGGCTATGCAGGTTTTTACATGTTCATGAATGTGTTGCGTGTCTGATATGAAGCTCTCATGCAGGTGTTATGAATGTGTTTTAACCCAGATGCCTGCTAAAGTGGTGTCATGTCCATGCCAGGCGTCTTGTTCTTTTTACTATAGTGGCAGAAGGAATACAACTGCTCATTCTTATATATTTGAGAGACTAGCTTTTAAAGCCTTTTAGCATCAAGTTTGACTAATGTCCTCACTGAACATTGTGGTTTTTGCTGTCATACTTTTACAGAAGGCAGTATCTCGAGCAAGTGAACTGCTGTCATGCTACTGCAGATTGTATTTTCTGGTGGCAGTTGATTTTTACGATAGGGAGTGGTATCAGAGTTAGATACCATATACTGCTGCTTTGTATTCAGTAATGCTGATTGGTGCATTAGATTTGGTGGCTTGATAATAGCTGTTGGAGTAGCAGCAATAGGCCTCCAAATAGTCTGCTCACGCTATTTCAAAATAGAACAAAAGCAGATAAGACTCTAATCTCAATAATGGCAGAAATGGCTTTTCCGTCCCCATGGAAACAGATGAGGGTCAGTAAGCCGTGATTGTCCTGGTGTGATCCCAACCAACAAAGTAGCTGAGAGGCGGGAAAATGGCCCTCCTCAGATCCCACACTAGCATTTTCTTTTGTCCAGCAGTGGAAAAGGAAGGATTTAATGCTACTTCAATCTAACCACAGGGCTTGAAATGTATGGTTGACAGGACGGTTATTCCATCCTTCCATCCTGCCAATCCATGCTCTTACATCTGTGGCTGGATTGTCACTTTTCACTGTAGGAGACAAGATGAACTATATAAAACTGCCTTGCACAATGGGGTGGATTCGATCATGTCACAGAAGTTGTTAGACAAGTGTTTGTGGTGCTTCTTGGTGTACACTGAGGCATGATTCAGCTAATTGCAAATTACTTTGAGTGATAAATTGGGCTGCAAATGTATATTGCCAGAAACAGGTAAAGAAACCACTTGGGAATGCCAAGAGCTGAGTCGCTTTTCAAACATTGTGGGAATTAAAAAGTGAGGACACAAAAGCTTTTAGAATCTTGTAGAGGTAATGTGGAAATGCAGCGAGGCAGAGGGGAATTTAGTTCCTATAAAGAATTCAGGGATCCAATTATGTATTTCAGACTCCGCTACCCCTACACCTCAATCATTCAGAGAAGAGAAAGAGAGCAACTGGGAGCAAAGAAGAGAAATAGAGAGAGGGAGGTACAAGGAGAGAGAGTGAAAGAGGAACGCACAGAGATGGAGAATGAATGAAAGAACATCTTTTTTTGTGTGTGTGGAGTATTTCTAGTGTTATTCTTTGACCTGGAATTAATTGACAGGAGACACCATTAATCTTGATGGACTGTAGTGCATCGTGTTGTTTCCATTGTTAACCCAGGCCCAGCACCACCTCGATTACTGCCTGCTTAATTCAACAGTGCCCACTTCATCAGTCCCAGCCTTTATTATTCACAGGAACATTTGATTTAGCACACCATTCAAATTTAATAGGATAAACACTGGAAGTCTCAATTACAAACACACAGCCATTGTTAATCCTCCTTCGTTAAATTTGTTTTAGCTTGCAGGAGTAAATTTCATTTAGCCACTCAGTGGACACAGTATCTACATATGTAAATTCTTCTGTCGAGATTCTTCTGTCGAGAAATTATCTAGATGCTGTTTATGCATGCACGAATGGATTTCAACAAATATGGTGTACAGTGTGCTCAAATAGAAGACAATAATTTCACAAGCCTTAAGGCTACAAAGGCTGTAGTAAACAACACACACACACACACCCTGCTCCAATAACATTTTCATGGAGCATCAACCAGGGCCCCACACAGTGTATTATGTGCACAGTGAGACCTGTTCAGTCCAAGGTCTATACATTAAACAAGGAAAAAACAATCAAGGCTACTTGGGTGTAAGTGTACTTGTGAAAATGGAAGAGGATTGGCGACTGGAGTTGGGACCAGCTGAACTGTTTTGATATAAAAATCAAAGCAACAGAAAAGCACAAATGAACACTAAAAATATACTGAGCGAATGTCCACAAATCCTGGTTCTGTGTCAAACCATGTAGAGTTGATTACTGTACATCCTCAGTTCTCAGCTAAACTTGACTTGACTTGAATCCCTGGGTTTCCTTCACTCGTGCCACTGCATCCCCAAATGAATTACACCACATGCTCACAGTGGGTGAAATGTCTGACACAAAATGACTGCAGATGGGTGCAGCACGGCATCAACTGAACGCAACGGACAGTCCAGCCACAAAGGAGACATGAGTAATCAGAGTGTCGAAATGCCCCTTTGGCTCCTGCCTCCTTTTGCATTGATTGGATGGAGACATAATTAAAAGCGACAGCTGCGCAATCAATAACAAACCCCACTCACCCACCCAACCATGGGGGGACTGCAGACCATCCTCTTGACACCCTCTCTCTCTCTCTCTCTCTCTCTCTCTCTCGCACACACACACACACACACACTCACACACACACACACAAACACACACACCTCTTGGTGGTGGACTGAACCATAGTGATTCAGAGCGTGATCAAACGTGTCATGCAGCAGCAGACATTATGTAAGAGAGTCATCCCTGCTCTCTGCCTGGCTTGTTCTCTCTCTCTATCTCTCTCTCTCTCTCTCTCTCTCTCTCTCTCTCTCTCTCTCTCTCTCACTTGTTGGCTCTCACCTCCAAAGAGTGGGAGTGAGGACTCAGCGAAAACAGCCATGAACAGCTTATGTTGGATCTAAAACCCTCCCACGTCTTCTCATCTCCTCTTGCTTTCATATGGCCTGGAAGCTCACATCAACACCTATTGGTTGAGTCACTGTAGGAGAAGGAGGGTGAAGAGGAGGAGGATTCCTGTTATAGTGCATAGCAGAAAATATAGTGCACTTCTCATAATGATTAAGCTGCAAGGTTGCCAAGAAATAGTTTTTATTTTTGTCTCGGCCCAGGTTTTTGGAGGATAATTCCTGTTTTTATATTTAAAACTGAGTTGGCTCTTTGGACGGAAAGTGCTTCAAGAACCAACTGAGAGTGGAATGGATGTGTGTTCCCACATGCCACATAAATAAAAAATCAGCAAAATTAAACCACCACTAATAGATGAATGGTAATGGTGGAGGCAATCAGAATTCATAATTCAGAATGTGAGATATGTTGTGGGTGCTTCTATGATGGTGGGTGGATACTGTACATTACCAAAGAACAGAAGAATGCTTTGCAGTGGGCGGCTATTAGATGAGACTCTGGCCAAAGATGAATACAAATAAAACAGGAATCATGTTTTAAGTGGTTGACTGAAATGTCTGGGGGTTGAGGATTATCAGATACTTTATTATCTGTGTCAAATTCTGCTGCCATATCACACAACAGAAACAAAACGTCATTTAAAAAGTGTCACAAAATTACAAAATGTATCTGTTTAGATCTGTCCAAATCCATTGCCCCAATCTATGATCCTTAGGCCTGGGCTTTCCACCTATTAAGCATCCTGGACGAGCAGAATTGGGATCAGTGCTCAGTGGGTGCCCCTTGTACTTACCCTGGCTTATTGTATTACCCCCAGTTCAGCATGCAAAGTGGGACAAATTTCATTCAGGGATCATCTGTCTAAAAGCTACAATCCAACATGAGATGGGGGAGTGGATGTGGAAGGCATGGGGGTTGTAACAGTTGACATAACTACACAACATCTCGATTCTGCATTTATTGGAGGATAAACTGAATTTTTGTAGATTTCCCTTGGTACCCCTTGCCGTGTGTTGTTGTCAGGAACAGGAATTAAGACAGGACTTTTCCCGCAAATACTTTAAGTTCCTGATTTACTGGTTTGGGGCTTTAATGGGCATGCATTTTGCTCAATAACTTTGTTGTTGTGCTAGTTGTTGTTCACACATATCGGGCTATTTTTTTCACGATGTAGAAGCGAATGTTATCACAACCCATAATTACAAGCGGTTGTGTCAGTGACATTGTGTGTGTGTGTGTGTGTGTGTGTACTGTACATCTGGGGTACCCCCAGGGGCAGACAGTGGCTCTGTAAGCTCCTTTAGCAAGAGATAACTCTATGAGTAGATTAGTTGGAGGTTTGAGGCCGGTTACACCCTCTGTCCTGTCTCTGTGCCCGACGGTCACTCACACTGTGGATCAAAACCACTAAATCCCCACTGGATCCAGGCTACACTGTCAAAGAGTGACACTCAGATACACATACCCCCCTACACCACCCTACCCTCCCCCACATAGACACCCCACATACACACACACACACACTCACATTTGCACATGCATACACACAGACAAATGCACAGGAATACATGCACATACTGTACATATGCAGAAACTCACACTCACACAGTCTCAGGCTTCTCTCACATACAACAAACAAACACACACACACACACACACACACACACACAGAGTCAGGCACACTTGCACACACAAACACACACAGACACACACACAGTCATTCATGCACCCACGCACACAACCTGCATACACATCCTCAGTCACAGCAGAATTATTCACACATTCTGGTCAAAGCTGAGTCAGCAAAGACTGTAAAAGTCAATCAATGGGATTCTTTCATATGCTTTGAAATAATGGATGAAGTAAACTACTTTCCTCAGCAACTTTAAAATAATGTTAATTCTTTCAGGTTTCTGAGTACAGAATATACAGGGTATGTTCTGTGCTGGCATGCTTGTTTCCATAGCATTATTTAGATCAAGTTACCTTTAAGGCACGATGACTTGGTTTGCCATGCGTTGTTGCCAGAGACACGATTTTTCTCACAAATACTGGATTTAGACTTGAATGGGCATGTAATTTACTTTCAGCAAGATCTAATTGTAGCGTGTATTGTAGTGAGTATAATTAGTCTTCGTGATGAGCTTCATCTCATCTCTTCACCTGGTGTGTTTCCTTCGAGACTGTGGTGTCGTCCTGGAAGACTATGTGCCTTTTCAAAAGGATACAAGTGGTTGGAGGTTTGAACCGTATAATAATGATGTTTGCCATATGCCAAGTCCTTCTCAATAATGAAACCAATTCAGAAGTTACGGCTCATTCTGAAATGGAAATGGCGGGTGACAGGAATTTTCCAGCACTGTCATAAAGACTTAGGTGTGGAACGAAATTAGTGCCAGCAGAGGCTGTATTTGAATTGCAGAAATTTCAGTTTGTCATGCTCATATTGAACTGCAGAATTACAAAAAAAAAATGGATTTGTTCAATAAATGAATTCAAAATTGGATTTGTAAGGCACAATCCTGAATTAGAATACCAGGGCTTGAAATTAAATGGGATTGTTATTGAATTTAACTTTTAACTATCATTTCAAATTTGGTTTTCCCAATTCAAATTCAGTTTTCTTACGTAATTCAGATTGTGCAGACACACATCTGGGCACCTGGGACTGGAAAACTGGAAGGCCGCTGCCTCCTCCAAGGCTGCCAACAGTCCCACTCTTCACTGTGGTTTGTTCATCTCCTCAGCCAGTGATCGAATGTTATTCTCTCCACTTGGTGAAAGAGTTGCAAATTGTGCCCTAACTACTCGTACTGGGCTGCATTGAAGGCTCAATACAACATGGTTCTCAACATGGGGTCCGGGGACCACCAGGGGTCCTTGAGAAGGTTCCAGCGGGACTTCACCATTATTTAATTTACAAGAAGTTAACACCATTAGAGAATGTAGAAGAATGACTATTTTGATCATTATTTAACTGTTATCTCTCTTTATATCTTATCTCTACCTACAACACAGATAGTCATGGAATTCTGGACAGAATCAATAAAAATATTCTCAGATTTTGGGTCCAACAGACAAAATCTAATCAATTGGGAGTCCTTAGCCCTAATGTGGACTAACTTCTGGGTCCTTGATATGAAAAAGGTTGAGAATCACTGATCTCAACTAACTGATCATATGGACACTAACTGATCACTAACTGATCATATGGACAAGAACTGAAGAACACCTCTGATTTGAAGATACATACAACTTTAGTTCAGTGGTCTGAAGCCCAATGAAAGATTGATACAGCCGGGCGCTCCCTTGCAACTTGTGTTAAGCGGAGTGTCCTTTCCAGTAAATTGGAGCGCGGCGTGAGAGCAGGGGAGAGTCGGTGGGCCGGGGCCTGGTAGCCTGTCGTGATTGGGTAATGGGCCTAATGTCCCATGCAGTGCTTATCCTGCCTCCCAGATGGATGATGATGAGGTGATGGGGGGCAGAGCGGAGTAGGTTCCCCCGAGGACTGGACAGAGGAAGAAAACACTCTGATTCTGACCTCGTCCTGAGAGGAGGAGAGAGGGTTAGGAGGGGGAGGAGGGTGGGGGAGAGATGGAGATGGAGACAGGCTGAAAAAATATATAGACGGAAATAATGTTAGTGAGTGACTAAAGAGGCACTGACCATTCCTTTTACCACAAAAAAAATCAAGATAAATGTATTAAAGATTTAACAGACCTGTAAACAAAAAAACAAGGTGTATCCAGGTTAAAAGGGACTAAGGAGCCAATATGTGCATGGGGCATGTCTGGAATTTAAATCTGCATGAGATCACATCACTGTATAGACGGTCTTGTTTGACTCTCTTTTCTGGCTTTAAGAGAGAGTGGCTCATATTTCCAACTATTGATTAAACTGTCCCAGACCACAGAAATACTTAAAATGAGCACCTAAACTTCTCTGTTTAACACTAAGAATTTTTCTCCAATCAGCCAACCATAAATAGACTCCTACTGAGCCCCTGCTGAAAGTGGATTTGTGTGTGATTGCCTGTGCATACAGCCAAAACACTCAACAAGCACTCACAGTCAGAGAAGTGGCATCTCTGGGGAGCTGTCTCAAAATTTGTACCAGGGAGGATGGTGCCAAAATAGGAACTCTGTCTCTCTCAGGCCCCGGTCCATCTCCTGCTGTCGATTTGCTCCCTCACCCAGAAGTGTAGTTTAGTACATCTACACCAATCTGTGGGAATAAAAGGCGTTAGGGAGGAAAAGAAAGAGCAGGAGAGAGAGGGAAAAACAAAGATGTGCTGATGTGTTTTTGTGCTACTGTAAAAAGGGCTTGAAGAATCCTCTCGGACAAGTGTGTGTTAGTGCTCGGAGAATTCTCCAGACACAAGAGTGTGAGAGAGGAGACGCAGTTAAAAGGAAAGAAGAAGAGAGAGAGAGACAGAGAGAGATAGAGAGAGGGAAAGTGAGTTGGAGAGAAATTCAGGGGGAAGATGAAAGGAGTTTTGTTCTATCTCTGTATCGACCCCGGAGCTGGAGTGATAGCTGTCACCTGCTGAGACAGGTCTCCTCCTCAGGGGCTTCAGTTAAAGTTTTGATTACGGAGGATGCTGTGTGTGTGTGAATATATGTAGAATCAAATAAAGTTGGATGAGTAGACTGGCGGGATCAATATGCCACAGACATATTTTTTCAGTGTCAGATCTATGCCGGCTGCCAGATCAAACACAGAATTATGAACATATGTGATCATGTATGAATACAGGCATGTGTGCCTTCACCAACATGGCAGTGAAATCAAGGCTGTGTGCTCCACTTCAATGGAAACACTGACGGAAAAGCCCTCTCTAGAGCCCTGATTCTTGAGGTTAGCTACAAGCTTGAGTGGATGTGTGTGTGTGTGTGTGTGTGTGTGTGTGTGTGTGTGTGTGTGTGTGTGTGTGTGTGTGTGTGTGTGCTGTCTGTAACTGTGTGTGTCTGTGCGTGCATGTGTGCACTTGTGATTGTACTTCATTTGATATGTGAGCTGTATGTACATATTTGCACATAGCCTATGCATGTGTGTGTTTGCGCACATGTAGGCGTGTGTGTGTGTGTGTGTGTGTGTGTGTGTGTATGTATGTATGTGCAGAAGAGAACATTACACTGCAGAATTAATGGTAAATCGATGTTATGAAGCACCTGGAGGCAGTAAACTGCTGCTTTCATAGAGGACAACACTAATGAGAAGAGTCCTTATGTGTCTAATGGAAGCGGAAAACTAGTGAACACACACCAATCAACACTCGGAGCACAATGTACCACGCACTCACACACATGCACAGTAGGCACACCTCCACACACACACACACACACCGCCTATTCTACCATCTAAAGTATGTTGCCAAAAACACATTTGCGTTTTCAAAGTTAATTGGGTTGCTTTGTTCAAAAAAATGTCACTGCTTCTTTGTAGTTAATTGATTCTATGTCCAAAGCCTTTGATGGAATAACCAAGTTATGCTTTGAGTACCATCTTTCAGCACACTCTATGATCAAAACAAAGGGGTTAAACATGAAAAACAACATCTTAAAATCTATTTTTCATTAGCCTGTAATATAATCTATGTTAAATTGTGAATATGTGTCTTTCTCCACTGAAAAAAACTACAGAATGGATAAAATTGATAACTTAGTAGCAGGCATAAACAGAGCTTCAATAACCAGTTAGCTGTACCCCACCAGTACCTAGATAGGAAGTGTGGATCTATGCAATAACAAGTTACTTAGCAATGATCAGTGAGTGGGAATGTAGAACTAAAATAACAGCCGCACTGAAAACCGCAAGGACCAAACTCTTTTTGTGTGTGTTTTTTGGTGGATTCTTTTGGATACTTTTGCCAGTCAAATAGACAGAAGATGACTTGAGTTTCCTGCTGTGCTGGAATTTCCCCAGCTGACACTCTTATGGAGGGGCGATGTGCTTTATGCCAGACGGGAACTGTGAGTTATGTTCCATTATATAGTATTCTGTTTTATTTAATTTTGATCTATTTTCTCTTGGTTTCTTTTATCCTTTCTGCTTCTGTCTCCCCAATCTCCTCTCCCCTCCTCTCCTCTCCTCTCCTCTCCCCTCCCCTCCCCTCCTCTCCTCTCTTTTCCTCTCCCCTCCCCTCCTCTCCTCTCCTCTCCTCTCCTCTCCTCCTCCTCCACCTCCTCCACCTCCTCCTCCTCCTCCTCCTCCTCCTCTGTTGTGATGATGGCTCGTGTCTGTTTCCTGATGCACAAACACCCTTCATGGTCCCCCCCCAAACAATTCAGCACTAATGGAAAAGCTTCAATATTGCATGTTGAGGCCCTCTGGGTGCTGTTGATGGCCTGCTGTTGGAGGTCGGTATATCTGAAAAGTGGTCAGCTGGAGAAGAGGAAAGAGCTTGCTAAGGTGTAAATAAATTAAAAACTGAGTTGGAAAAAATAGAAGGCAATCATCAGTGAATGACTTCAGTGTACAGTAGGCAGAAAGAGAAGCCAACGTGTTGGAAAGACTTCTTGAAAGAAACAAGGTTGAGTGTGTTTCCTGTGTAGCCAACATGAAAATGAGACAGCAAAAGAGTAATTTTATGAATCGTATGAATCGTATGAATAAATGAATGAACAAAAAGGCTTAAAAACCAAACTAGTTGGCAAACAAATATTGAGAAAAATACAATTCTGTCTGCTTCTAAGGATTTTTCACACCAAAGTATGCCACACATTTATACAATATCACTGGGGCATTAGTGTCTATATACTGCTGAGAAACCATTCAAAATGCTTTCACAGAAAATCCAAGACAGGAATCAATGGTTACACATGTGAATCAATGGTTCTAAAACATGAACATTTTGCCCTAGTTGTCAAACTGATTTAAAATTTTAAAAAAATCATGAAAAAGATGTGATGCTCGGATCCTCATAAATCTTTTGCAACCATTGCACAAACAGTCATATGGTATTCATCAGGTCATATTTAATTTATTGCTGTGTAAGTTTTTCAGCTGAAAATTACTCCTTCGTGTGAAAAGGCTTTAGCTCTGTGAATGTGGCCTTGGTTTTAAAGTCCACCTCCAGCAGGTGAAAGCAGCAGCCGGAGGGAATCCTGTTTACTCCCCCTGTATCTCCCTAAAGCTCGCTGCACATGAATGCGACTGGATTATGCAAAGTAGCTCTTCACACCCTTCTGAGCACAGAGATCTTTGGCATGAAAGGACTTTGTCTGTGCAAGGAGCTCTGAAATCCAGGTATGCAAGCTCCTGTCCCTGTGCTGTGTTGTTTTGTGGCTACACTTTTTCAAGTGGCACAATTATCTTCTTTCCATGGGAATGTGGATGTCACTGCTGATGCAATGAAAGCTAACACAATGGCTATTGCCTTGTCTGTCATCAGACATTGGACACGCAGCAAAACCAACTATTATTTTCTCTCATCCAGCTCTCTCTCTTTTGCTAACTCATTTCCCTCTCATCCCTTTCATCCTGCTCTTCCGGAATATCACACATCTCCCCACCCCCTCCCCCTTCTCATTCACATACATACATACACACACGCACACACACACCACACACACACACACACACACACACACAAACACATATGCCCCACCCCACCCCTCCTCCAACAACCTCTGGCCTCATTATGGGAACCGGAAGCTTCTAGCATGCACGATGCTGCATGTTCAAAAACTGTAAGAGAGCATAAGCATCAAACCGCATGATAATACAGAGAGACAGAGAGAGAGACACACACAGAGAGAGAGAGAGGGAGAGAGAGAGAGAGACAGAGAGAGAGGGAGAGAGAGAGAGAGAGAGAGGGGGAGAGAGAGGAGGTCCGAAGCACTGGGGCTGCTTCTGTGCAACAAGCCCCAGGGACAGACCTATTTCCTCCCATTAAAGACTATTTGCTGTGATCCAATATTTGGAAGGTACAGCTGGAAAAACACATCCACTGTAATACAGCTCAGCTTTCTGGTAAAATGTATTTTGCAGTGTTTTAGGCCCAAACACAACAAATTAAGGGCAATAATGCTGGGGTAGCTTCTATTTGAAGTAAAAGGGTTATGGGGAGGGTTGTTACATGTACAGGATGTATTTGGCTTTGGGAGGGAAAATTGCCTGTCCACAAATTGACTTTGAACAATGTGCCTGGGGTAGAGGGGCTACTTCTGCTGCTACTTTAGAAATCTCCCAGAAGGTCCATCCCACCTCCAAATACAATTTGAGGAAAATACAAATTCAGTAGCAGAAACGGCAACACTTACGCAATAGAGTTCCTTTATTAGGTAGTGACAATGCAGAGACACCAAATATATTTGTCATTAACTCACTATAATACAATCTCAACTCAACAATGGGAAACAATGCATATTTATCAAATAATTACAGAACAATGATTGGCTCATTGCAACTGATCAGTAATAGTTCTTTATCATACTAACACTATCGTACCGAATAACTAGGTCACTGCTTTGTGCCTGCATAGCCATTACTAAATAATGGAACCATGTTGTGTCTTACTGATCAAACATTATCTAAACAACTAATCATCAATTAGTCAAATCCCCATCCACAAAGCACAGGCCGCCCGCATGCTAACCTGAGCATTTTGCTTCACTTCACACGGTGGCAACAGTTGCTGAAAAACCCACTTCTGCTCTGACTTCAGACTGCTATTAGTATTGCTCAAGCCTGAAGCCTATAGAATAATCTTAAGGAAATGGAAGTGCAATTTGCACAGCGATATGACAAAGTGCAATTTCACCAGCAGTATGATAAAGTGCAGTTTTTCTGGCACTATAAAGTACAATCTATAGCACTACAGATATACAGAAAGAAAGAAAGAAAGAAAGAAAGAAAGAAAGACTTTCAGCAGTTAGATAAAGTGCAGTTTTGCTGGCACTACACATGATAAAGTGCAATCGATCGCACTACACTAAAGAAAGAAAGAAAGAAAGAAAGAAAGAAAGAAAAAAGAAGAAAGAAGAAGGGATGGGGGGAAAACAAAGGAAGGAAGGACGCAAGGAGGGAACCAATCAACAAGCAAAACAAACCAAATGAAGAACAAAGAATGGAATGAAGGAAATAATAATTAAGTAATAAAGGAAGGATGAAAGGAAGGGTTGAGGAAGGAAGGAAGGAAGGGAGGATTGAGGAAGGAAGGAAGGAAGGAAGGAAGGAGGGAAGGAACAAAGGAAGGAATGAAGGGTAGAAGAAAGGAGTGGGATGAAGAAAAGAAGAAGTAAAACCCTCGACTCTTATGTACCAACGTAAACACACCCTCATGTGTCATATATGTGGTTGGGCCAGACCAGACCTGTTTAGCAAACAGTCTACAAACAGTGTGAACTGCCTAGTGATCCTGTATCAGCACAGTATACTGCAGAGTCACACAGAGAAGAAGCCAGGCAGACAGAGAGAGAGAGATATACACAACCAGCCATCCAGCCCGCCATCGAAACAGCCAGAGAGGCACTGAAAGGCGAGCATCCAGACGAGCAGCCGGCCTGCCAGTCATCCATACAGACGTACAGCCAGACAGGAAGGCAGGCAGAGTTCCATTATGTACCGGCCTGTGAGTGCTGATTGCAAGTCGCTGCTGCCTGTGTCAGGATTAGCCATTGTGGCCGGTAGCAGAGTGGATGGGCTCAGAGCCCGAGATGATGCCGAAAACCCCTCAGTAAGCAGCGAGAGGCTGGAGTGTATTCACCGCGCGGACTGAGTAAACATTTACTGTAGATATGCACGAACACTCTCGCTGGCATGTACACACACGCGAGCAAAGCAAAACACACACAAAACACACACAAAATCTCACACTCGACATGGACGCACGCATGCATATAAACGTAGACACACTGGAGCACGCACACACAAAGCAAACAAGTAAGCAACTACACATTCAAATAAACAAACAAGCTCTGCTCTCTCTTTCTCTCTCTCTCTCTTTCTATCTTTTTCTCTCTCTTTCCATCTCCTCCCTTCATCCATCCCTCCCCGGCAAAGCGGCAGGCAGGCAGGCAGGCAGGCAGGAGTGTTGGATTCGAGCCCCGTCAGAGTGGTCAGCAGTAACAGGATTAGCTGGGAGAGAGAGCGTGACGACAAGCCAGTTTGCTGCCATGCACTGTCATTATTGAAATACATTACACACTCAAAATGGAGCTGCTGGAGCAAAACTGCTGTCGACTTAATTAGTCCAGGAGCACTTTGTGGCCGTGGCACATTTTAATCGTTCCTTCCACTTCTCACCCCACTCCAGTCCACCCACTGGTTTGGGAGATGCACAAAACCACGGCGCCCCTTTTTTTCGATTTCCCTCTGCTCCCTCAGATATCGATTCAATCCCACTTTGTCCGTCTTTTTTCACTCCTTTTGTTCTGCCAATCTAATTTTCTATCCCATTTTCCCCTTGTAAAGAGAATGGTTTGTTGAAATACCTACAGTTGTGCATATGGCATCTTTAGTAGCGTGTGTGCATGTCAGCGTCTTTGTGTGCATCTGTGGGGTGGGGGAGGTGGGACGGGGGTGGCCGAACAACATGCAACAATATGCCATAACACCAAACAAACATGCAATCGGTAGCAAGATATTTCTGTGTGTGTTAGTGACAGCCAACCTCACCTCAACCTCCACACACACACCACTTGAGACCCACTAGAACTCCCTTAGTGCAGCCATTTTTAAGGAGCACTCCCCCACTTTAGGAACACCGAGCCAAATTCGGAGCAGTCCTGCTGCTTTTCAGCACACACCATGTTGCACTCTTCCTCCGCTCACGTCAACTTCAATTAGGTCCTAGATCAAATCTTTCGACAAGCAAACTGTTGCGCTGGCAGCAGCACACAGACCTCCCTCTGGTCCGCTGCGCTACACTTCACTTTCTCAGCAGCATCGCTCAAGGCTAAATGACTGTACTGTTTGCATTATGTATAGATTCATATTCTGCCACAGCTTATAGCCTAGAACTGTCATGACCATCTGTGGCCACCCGTGACCTACGGTGCTCTTGATTGGTTATACAGTATGTCAGACTCCCTAGGGGTGAGGGGTCAGAAAGTTCAAAGTCCAGGTAGTTACGGTTACAAATAGATGCTAGCCTCGGGGTGTGATGCAAGTCTGCAGGGAGGAGTGGGGAAACAAAGGGATATCGTTTGTGAGGATTGCTGACAAGCCTGCAGAGGAGGGGGAGAGGCAGAGAAAAAAGAGGGAGAGTTCTGAGAATATGTAGGAAGAAGGTGAAGAAATAGGATGAGATGAAGACAGAGAAAAATAAATGATGAAGGAGTAACAGACAGAGACAGAGAGTCCTCAGTACAGTCACGCAAGAGTGAACTAAAATGCCAGCTCTGTGCAGGAGAAACACCAGGGGGTGTGTGCGCAGTGCCAGGCAGGGGCTTGGCTAAATCTGTACTGCTGAATCACACACATGCACATGTGAATATACACACATACACACACACACAAACGTCCTGGGAAGTTGCCAAGTATTGTTAGCTGTAGAGCAGCATTTTTGCATCATGTAGGCTACATATATGGTTATTGCCCACAGAGAAAACATATAAAACATATAGCTGTACGATACAGTGCTGTAAAAAGTTAGCATGATGTGACGTCCTTTCAAACAGTATATTGTTATATTGTTATATTGCACATATATATTTGTACATATTTTTATTTCTTATTTCTTATTATATTTTTTATTATATTTTTAATTGCATTATTATTATTTTTATTTTATTTTATTTTATTATTTTTATGTTTATTGTATGCACCTCCATACCAAAGCAAATTCCTTGTACTGTGAAAACTTACTTGGCAATAAACTTTATTCTGATTCTGATTCTGATTCTGAAATATATACCATATTTAAACACAGCAGTATCCCCACTGCTCATTTCTTGGTGTAATAGAAAGGCCTGTAAAACTGCACCTAGTCACCTGCGAGACACTATAACTCTCCACTGAAATTGATATAAATGGAATTCCTCTAGGCAAAGTTCGGCCTCTAAGTATTCAATAGCAGAGGAAACACTAACACGCAATCCTCTCTCTTTCCCATAAGGCGGCACAGCAGGGCACATATGGTAAGGTAGATTTATCTCATTCTAAGAAGTACGTTTATCTACTTTAGAAGTCTCTCTGGATGAGATAAATGATAGCACCTGCGGTCACCAGGGAAATTAAATAGATTATTTTCTTAGTGTGCCGCTGCACAGATGGCAGAGGAGCCTAGACTTCCAATTGTGTATTCATGCAATCAAGGCTGGAGTGGTGGATTACAAGATTGATTTTTTACTTTGCTTTAGTTTGCTCACAATTCTTTTCAAGTCCAGCTACTGTATGTGGCTACTCACGCTGTGACACAGTAGAGCTGCAACCCTATTGTGAAGCTTGGCTGTTATGCTCTAACAGTGCATGTGATTCAATGCTGCATGCAAATCAAATGCGGCTATGGAAGCGCTGTCTGCCTTTTTCTGTTCATTTATGTCACTGTTTGGCATTGGATCACTGTGAAGTCATGCACCAGTTACATCAACAGACTTAACAGCTCCACAATGCTAAACAAAGATGTGAGAAAAAAGCAGGTAAGTGGCAAAAAAAGGTTTAGGTAGTGTGGGGTGCAAACTAGGCCCAGGGGAGCAGTGACTGTGAAATCACACACACAGAAAAACATGTACAATTGGATTCAAATGCATGAGTGCAAATTTCACCGCAAACACTTTGATGAAACACACACGCACATGCGAGAACAAATGGGCACTAGTACATATATGTGCACACCACAGACACACACACAAAGAGGGGAGGGTGGGGAGGGAGGAGAGGAAGAAACCAATAGTAAAGAAGAAAAACAGATGGAAACATTGGGAAACATATGCTTTACCATCTCTATCTGATTGAGGGACTCTAAAAGGTCTTGATAGCATTAGAGAAGCCTATATGTCCATTGATTTCTCCATGCAGGGAAATAAAAAAATAAAAAATAGCTTGAAAAGTCCAGACATCAGCAGGATGTGAGCACTGTAAGGGGAGAGAAATATTCCATGGACTGAAGACTGTAGACTTGTTTTTGACTTTGTACTTTAGTGTGTGTGTGTGTGTGTGTGTGTGTGTGTGTGTGTGTGTGAATGTGGCCTTATCCTGTGACACAAGTTATCATTACTCCCATGCTGAAAGGCGTGTGCATGTGTGTTTTTGTGCAAACTATATTTACGTATATGTTTATACACTATATATATACTGTATGTTTGGGTCTGTGTTAAGGTGTGTTTGTCTGCTTGGAGTACGGTCCTCAACTCATCACCTTCATCATTCAGCCCCTATCCTTTCTTTGAAGTTGAACCTCAAAGAGCAGCTTCAAAGCTTCATCTCTTACAAGAGAACATGTTGCCCCTTATGTGAGGAAAATATCAATAGGGGCCTGCCTCAGCTATTATGATTTAATGGCAATGTTATTGAATGACTGTAGTTGTGGAATTTATAATTAGTTTTGCTGGGGAAAATCATTACCATTTGATTAGCTCAACCCCACTGTTTTACTGATGCACTACATACTTTGCATGATAATTAGATGTGTTCATGTGGGTGTGCATGTTGTGTGTGTGTGTGTGTGTGTGGGTGGGGGGGATTTGTGTGTGGGGTAATATTATGTATGTGCAATTGCATGCGAGTCAGTCAACAAGTTTGTTATTGGTGGTGGCGCATGTTTGCGTGTGTGTGGTGTTTAGGTGTACGTTTCTATGCTTGTGCAAATGTGTGTGTGTGTGTGTGTGTGCGTGTTCATGTGTATGTATGCAGTATATATACTGTATATGCAAATGGAGCTTCAGTGTGTTTTACAGAGATTAGATTTTACTGCACTGCACGCTCTTTGCAGTGAATTAATGCCAGGTCGCCAATTCCACCGGACCACGATTAGAGCAAGTCAAGTGCATGTAAATGAAGCTTTAGAAAGAGGTCAGTAAATATCCCCTCCTCAGACACATACCTTGGTGTAGTGGTGCAGAAAATCCTCCCCTCCACAGTAAATTCACACATGGCTTGAAACTCATGGACTACTGTCCAATTAACTTTCTTGGCAGCCAAAGTTGTTTTCAAAATAAAATAGAAAAGCCAAACAGACGTTGGCCACCTGCCATAGTGGCCACAGTCAAAATTCACCATTATTTGGCTGGTGGGTAGAGTTAATTTTAAACTCAGATGTGATTGCAAGTAAAAAGCCTGTTAAATGGCAGTGGCACTCGAGTGAAATGAGTGGAGAAAGCCATTGTGGAACAAATAAAAAACAGAATTCTTAACACAGGGCACTAACCCAAAGGCCTGCAGGTATTACAGCCAAATGTAGTGTGAAAGGCTTCAGTTCTACAGAGGATTAATCGATAATGGATTAGCCTTCTATCTTATAAAACCACTTAGTAGCCATGAAATACTATATGGCTACTAGTGTGTGAGTGTATGTGTGTGTGTGTGTGTGTGCAAAGCTGCAGCCTTATACCGCAAGTCATCATTACTCCCATTCTGCGAGAGGAGCTCACCTGTCAACTAGGTCCCATGATGTGTCAGGACTACTGGACAGTATAGGCAGCTTCCATAGCATAGCCTGCTTTCACTCTTGTCATTTGGTATCCCAACTGAATTTCACCGAAGGGTTACTAATTGGCCGCTGCAAAATAGCTCTGACATGTAATGAGAGGGAAAGGACAGGTCCAGGACTACGTTTCTGAATGCTTTGTGGATGTTGACCAAAACTATTCTTAATTATAACGTTATTCCTCTGTGTCCAAAATTTTATTTGACTCACCATCTGTTAGTAATTCAGTTTTAAAGAGTGTTGATTGGCTTTTATTCTGTTTGTTCTGTCAATGGTCTTTACAGTAACCAAAGTAATGTGTTAAGAAAAGCGGATTTCTTGTTTCAACTATATCACGCCTTTTCTAGAAAGTGCATTTGAACCTGAAATAGCATTTGACGGTATTATAAATTTCTTACAGAGGCAGCATTGCCCTGGCACACATTCATATTACCATGATGGACAGGCAGTTTGTAAAACCACTGTTTCTCAGGAACTGTTTTCATTTTTTTCAAGGAGTGGCAAACGTATAAGACATATCATGTATAAGATGTATTGGATTCTGTAAAGTGCCACTTACATTAGATCCAGAAAATTGCCCATATCAATGTCAGGAAACTAGCCTATGGACCACTCTGGTCCTGACACTGGACTCTGGTTCCTGAGTTTGTGAACCGCAGGCTTATACTGATTGCAAATGTCATGGTAGATTTGGAGTCTGAGATTGATAGGTCTTCATGCCAGAGTGTCTCTCCTGTTGTACTGGGCTGCACCACCATGCTGTGAGAGCTGTCACTTCCCTAACTGTCTCTCAGTGCCAGAAGAGATTAAAAACAAGGGGACAGGCAGATGGATGTCACCGCTATCATGCTAGTGAGTACTCCAGTATGCCGGCTGAAGATAATACGTCGCTGGATGCTGATTAATCCTTAAAGTCTGACTCAAATCAAAGTGGGAAATATGTCACCACTCAGGCAATCAACGGTTTATACAATGGTTGTTCACGTTTCATATTATCACGACTCAAAATCTGCGAGAAAAAAAGTGCAACTCCTGTCTCTCGTGGTAATGCAGTTGTGGAATGTGTATCTATATCCGTTGATATTATGCGCCATCATTCAAATTGAGTTAATCAACTGTCAGAGGTGAAAATGCAAAGCAAATCGAATCGAATGACTTCTTGATAAGGTACTCTGTATGCAAGAAATACAAAAATTTGATTAAAATTAACAGAAAAATTAATTTAAAAAATGATTACATGTGTGAGTTAGTAACATAATAGCCATCAACGTCTCATTCCGACTTTTACCTTTGCAGTCCTGACACATAGCACTTTCTACCCTATCCCTGCAATAAATAACACTTTTACAGTCACGTTTTCAGAAATGAACACAAAGATTGCATGCAATTCAGATCCACAGCCAGCAAATACAAAATTCCCATATACTCCACCTTCTCATATCAGACCTTAGCTCTGTCTTGGCCCGTTATGGCTTTGTGTGTTCAGCCATTTCTGTATATTGGTATCACTAGTCTAGCCTCTAAGCACGGCATGTCAGTAGTTTGTCTGGGTTTTCTCACTGTGTATAGTGGGGATCTAAAGGTCAGGCAATACCTCCATATTTTCAGCTGGTGGGTGATCTCAATTAGAGATAAAGGAGATGGAGGGGGAGAGAGAGAGAGAGAGTAAAAGGCAAAGAGAAAGAGAGTTCAGCTGAAATGTACTGATTGTGTTTGCTCCGAGGCATATTCTCTCTTCGCTCCATCACCGCTGGGCTGTCTCTCATCTGATAGGTCAGGAAGCCGGCGTCCCGACCCCACAGGAGTGAGGCTTAGACATGACCAATCAAAAACGCACCCTGAGGTATGGGGCGGGAGGTCATGATCACGGTGGCAGTGTGGCATCACATCCACTGAAATGTCTATATCACCTCCATATAAAGGGGAGCAGCAAGGACACTTTCCCTCTTACCTTCCTCTGCAACCTTTGGAGCCAATTTAGATGGGCAATATTGTCTGTAATAGAGATGGATACTGCCAGAGGGGACAAACCCAATGTGGATAACATAGTAATAGACAAACCCTGGGCTTCCTATTTCATGCCATTCATTTTATTCAGTGTAACTACCTCCATAGTACACTAAACTTATGCACCACTGGACATTTAATATACTTTCTTCGCATGCTTGTTTGCATTAATTAATTTAACTGAATGTACACTTTTGAAAAATGTATAGTTTTGTAGGCTTACAGTATTTGTATCTGCTGTGAGCTCCTGTGCTCACAAAAAATGTAAAACACTGAGACAATGACATTCATCCCGTCTGCCAACAGTCAGCAAGTCAATTACAGCACAGTCTGTATGAACAGTATACCAACGCCAAGGTCAAACACACAGGTGCTGTTACATTATTGAATTTTCCACGTGTACAGGAGAGAAAGAGAAGAGTTTGCATGCATGACACCGTGTCAGTTGTACTGAACAAACAAGCCTAATGGCTTCCAGAACATGAAACTGGAAACTGGATCCGGCCCGGGCCGGTGTCAAGAAGAAAGACAAGGTGGCCTGAACTGAAACGTCTCACACCTATAAATCCTTTTGACAGTTTGGCAGAAATTGGTAACCTACTTTTTTCAGTGTGGAGTTCATGGATTTATTTTTGTCCCACAACACTGCTCAGGATTTTTATTTTTACTTCACGGCTACATGTTGAAAGGTAATAACAAAAATAACAACAATAATAACAATAGCAAGAAGAAGAAGATAACGAAAATAATCCTAAGAATAATAGACTTTATTTGTTTAGCATTTTCAACAGTTAACAAAAAACAAAAAAAATAAAATAAATAACAGTAAAAGCAAATGGAACAAAGCAAGAAACATAAAAGTAAAACATGAAAGTAAAACATAAAAAGGGAGTTCAAGGACAATTAAAACTGCATTATGTAACATTTTTATGAAAAAAAAAATATTGCTGTTTTTGGCAAAATAAGAAAAAATCCACCCATTGGCAATGCACAACACCATGGTTTGGCCAAATCTATGTGCTTGGGCAGGAAATGTTCTTGGCGCACAGGAAGTGAAGTGTTGTCCGTTTTAGGAAAATAATAAAGAGAATTACGACGCAATCTGTGGGCTATTTTGGATTGTAGTAGGAGCAGTGTAGCTTGGCAGGGATCGGCTTCACCACCTCCGCTTTGAGACGTCCGGAACAAGAGAATTAGATTTGGAAAAGTCTCCAAGCAAGAAAGGAGAGCGATAAGTGAAACAAGAATAAATATTGGTGTTGCCTTTACTCATGAAAAGACCTCAAAGAGTGGTCAGAATCGATGCCGTGATGGCTTTTTAATGGAAGTAAAAAAAATCTGATATTAGCCAGGTATTTATTCTGAAATTTTGATTGCTATCGATTATTATTAGCATTGTGAATATTGACTGTAAGACCCAAAATTGATTCCTACACAGTACAACACGTAATAACCTGCCCAGGGACTACAGATGAAAATTAGCTCATTAGCTAACTCTGGCACATTTACATTGATGTGGAAACTGAAATGTTGATTAATGTGCACTGTCCCTGGTAAATAAATAAATAAATGAATAATGTCTGTTGAGGAACAGTTGCCTATCATGACTGAGAATGTTTTGTTGAAAAGGTAGGAGCTGGAGCAGAGAGAAGAAACTAGCCAGTTTTTCAAGCAATCTAATATAAAATTGTACAGCCTACGGTGTCAAAAGTGGCAGTGAGATCTAAAAGAATCAAAATCAACATACCTTACCTGCTGTGAAAGGAAGGTTCTTGGTCCCTCTAAGGAGAGCAGTCTCTGTACTGTGAAGTACTGTATTTTGACTGTATTTAAAAGATATCACATATCAAACCTTTTCTAAAAGCGTGGGTAAAAAGGACAGCTTGGAAAGGAGGCTGTATTTTGCAGGAGACACGGGGTCAAGACTAAGTTTCTTGAGAAGAGGTTGAACCATGCTTAACCATGTTTAAAACCTGGAGGGAAAAGTAACACTTATCAGAGTGCTATTGATTACAGATGAACTGTTCAAGCTGACTGAATGGAATACCTCTTCAAGAAACTTAGAAGATAGAACATCTGGAGGGCAGGTGGAGGCTTTCATGTGAGATACAGTCTACAGGCTTCAAAATAGAGCAAAATTATCAACAGTCACAGATAGGTTTCTGTCAGAGGGTGCGATCTGGAGTCTTATACATGTAAAAAATGTACCTCAATATATCATTCTCAAAAGTTTTGGCAGCATTGTATAATGGATGTAGAAAAATGAGACCATTGCGGTGAAAATTGGTTTATTCTATGTGTTGCTTTCTATGTGTTACCTCTGTGTGTCCCGGGATATGATTTGGAAATATTATATTATATTATAGGTGAACAAATACACAGACAAGTACAGATGCTGTCCAGCCCCACAGTGCCTAGCTGGGTGTGCAGAATCAACTGTTGCTGGAGTCGAAGTTACTACAGTCCTGAAATAATCAGGATAACTAATGTGTTGTCAATAAGAATAGATCCACTCTACTATATTGCTACGCTCCAGTAGGTTAGCTGTCTTTTAGTATCATAGTAGCATGTTAGCCAAAATGTTTTGTTAGCCCAAACTTAATAAATTCTACATCTGTTAGGCAAAACTGCCTTTCTCAGTCTAGTTGTAACTAGAATATTTGCCAGCAAAAATATCTTTTTTCACACATAGATTTGCAGCCGCAGTTACAAACACACATTGATCGAGCGTGGAGGAGTCTACCACTAATGGACTCAAAGGGTCACCAAAGTCAACACGCTTCAAATTCTACAGTAACTTTTAAAAATCTTCACATTTTTTACGAGAGGCTTAAACTTGTAGTTTATCAGCCTTCCATTCACGATAGGCTTTTCCACAATCTCTCTTCAAGTGTTTTCATTTAGTCATGGCAGGGGGTTTTCTTCTCGACTGTTTGTTCTTCAAAGGAGCAACAGCATCTAGAATAGTGAAGAAAGTGCAATTAAAATGATCAACAATCTCCTCGGTACTGAACCGAAGCGCTAGAGGAGTGTTGGAAGTGCTTGTCAAAAAGGCCTCTGAGAATTTTGCAAGCAGAGGCAATCAAATTTATGGGAAAAGAGAGGGGCACAGACGCTGGGAGAAGAGCAAAGAATGGGCACATTAACAACCATGGACTTATGGTCAGATACACACATTTCTTTGAGTGAAAATTTAATTGGGGTGAAACCAAGCAACAATACCAATTCAAGCGTATGCCCCCTTAAGAGGGTCGCTTCTCTAACACACTGAGATAAATTAACCGACTCAATAAAATTTATGAAATCAGTCTCAAGAACAATGGACAAGCAACAGATATGGATGTTAGAATCCACAGCTATTAGGATTTTATAATATTTTGATATAATAACTTTGGTAGTTCAGAGATTTAAGAATGAATTTTGCTTAATGGGTCTATACACTAGGACACAAGTCTTACCCTTAATTAAGAAGCCCAGTGATTAAATTGAGGAAACATTATTGAAGGAGATTAAATTTGAAATAAATTCTGTGGATAACTGCTACTCCTTCACCACAACCAGATAGCCTAGGTCAGTAGAAACATAATCTTCCTCCAATCTCCAATCTCTGTGATTTTTGCTGTTCACAGCTTTGCTTTCAGGAAAGCCAGGTGGATACATTTTGACTAAAATAAGGTGAGAAGCCTGTCTGATCATCTGCTGAACTGATGCATTGAGTATGAGATCAATTAGGCCTATGTTCAATTCCAGAAAAATTTCAGAATCACACTGGTGCGCTGTTCGCAAATGATGCAACGTCTATAGCTTGTTTACAGCTAGACAGAACTTTTTAATTGGGAATGAAGGTCAATATTTTACGTGTCATTTAGGCTGTAATATAGAAAAAAAGTCACACACTCCTCTCTCCATTTGCTGTGACACTTGTCATTACACACTGACATTTAGTTTTTGGTATTAGGAAATATAGATGAATTGGACAGTGTGAAAATGTATGCATTTTGGGGGTTACCGGGCCCAATTCCATTATTAAAAGCAAAAATTATATTGGACATTAAGAATATCATCAGAACTTTAATCAGCATTGAAGGCAGTGGTGGCAGCTGCCCTTATTCAAAATGATCTGACTTAAGCTTTCAGGATAACAGCTCAGTGTGTAAGCAAACTGGTGAAATTCTCAGCAGCCGTGGTGTTTGTAATGCAGAACAGGATAGGCACACACACACACACACACACACACACACACACACACACACACACACACACACACACAAACATGGGAGCTACTTGTTTTCTGTATGTTTACTCTTAGAAGCATATCAAATGTGCAAATGACAACACATTAAAAATCCTGTCATTCCAGACAGACACAGAAAAAACACATACAGCAACATAACAACAGCAACATAAGCCTAACAAGTGTATACACATAGGAAATGTTAAACAATTCAATGAAATGCATGTGTTGAACGCACGTCATTTTCAGCAACAGAACTTGAGTGTATGAAAATTACTGTGACATATGTGTTTGTTTATAGGTGTGTGAATTTCTGTGTGTGTGTGTGTGTGTGTGTGTGTGCAGACGGGGCAGGACCAGCACTCGCCTTGCTTGTGGGCCGTCACACTGTGTGCCTGCAAATATTCATGTGAGTACAGTTAAGCCCGTGTTCAATTCAGTGCCCTTGAACATATTCATATCCATAATACATGACTGTATGATTCGAGAGAGGCAGCTCCATCCTTAGAAACTCCCAGTGCATGTCCAGCACTGAAAACACGCCATACTTTGTTGTAGCCTACAAAGGTTTTTTTTTTTTTTTATGTGATTGCATGGCTCAAAACAATCAAATGCAAAGGAATTCACTTGAATTTGATCATACGGTACGCTGTGTTCCTTAAGCCCCAGATCCTGACTACTCATAATGCCCTAGATCCTCGCAACTCATACTGTATTTCTGTATTTTTGAAGCACCATTATATTTTATATACACTACCAGTGAAAAGTTTGGACACATCTGATTGAATGTACTGTGTTTCTCATTATCTTAAAGCCATTTTGATCTAAAGGCTTATGCTTAAATGCTTGAAATTAGTTATTTAGACAAATATAGTGAAGTTGATGCCTATGTATGGATTTCTCTCCAAAGCCTTTCCATCAAGGCAAAGAGTGGTTACTTTAAAGAATCTAAAATACAAGATCATTTTGATTTTTTGGCCACTGCATAATTCAATTTGTGTTATTTCATAGTTTTGATGTCTTTACTATTATTCTAAAATGTGAAAAATATGTGTGTCCAAACTTTTGACTGGTAGTGTATATTTAAACTATACTAATACAGCAAGGGAATGAACAGCAATCAAGGTAAATCTTCTCCCCATGAATGTTCACCCCGTATTCTTTATCACTCTGCACACTGGCAGTGGTGCCATTTTCAACAGTGCAAGAACTGGTGAATAGTGGTTGTTTACTTCATTGTCATTTGTGTCTGTTGTATCTAAAAGGACCACCTGCTAGCTGGAGTAGGGGTGGAAAGCTTTCCAGGGTGCGCCGCGTAATTGCCACTGGGGGGCTGGTAAATAACAGCATGCGGTGGCGTGCGGCCCCGCCACCGTAATAAGCCGGAGTGTTGTTTCTTCTTTTCATTAGAGAAGGTCAGAGCTAATATAGGGCATTTTGGTGAGAGAGTGAGGGGGTGAAGAGGCGAGTGGGGGGAAGAGGGAGGGGTGTGTGGTGACAGGAGGGGGGATGCAAGTATTTAGTTAGGTTGCTGGGGAGTAGTGGGGGCATAGGGCTGTGCTGTCACTGATAAGACAAGGAAAACAAAACAGCAATGCACACACACACACACACAAACACACACCCACACTCGCTCAAATACACACGTTCACATACTGTACATGCACCCAAAAGGGCTTTAAGGAGCTTCATCTATCAGAGAGGTGATTAATTAGCAACATGTATCTATGCATCATTTCCCTCTGATTAATGATTGAGCTCTTTAATGTCAATCCAATCACTCCTCATTATAGAACAGATTCTGTGCAATCATTCCCTTTTAAGAACCAAAAGACAGAGAGAGAGAGAGACAATTCAGAAAATCGAAGCTGCTGAGGTTCCGTTGAGCAAGACACTTACAGTAAACAGTGAATGCTCAGAGGATTGCAGGTGGTGAACTGACAGCGCAAATGTGTTAATGGGTACATGACTGTGAAGCAGGGTGTCGCTAAAAAAGACAGGTTTACACTTCCACTACATTTGCACATGAGCAAGAAGCGGATGTTTCTATTTTAAGTGGATTTTCCCACTTACTCCGCCATTCACACCCTGACAAACTTGTCTATTGGCAACCTAGCACAATTTATTTTTATTTGGATCGACAATCTTGCTCCTTTCCCTCTGCCATTTTCAAAGCAGCTCTCACTCTCTAGCTAGCTTCCATAGCAATGTGTGTAACTGCACAGCAACAGGTGACATTACAAGCCGGCAATGTAAGAAGGCATAACTTCATTGAATGTCTTTGTGTGAATGAAAATAACTAAAATGACCATTTTAGCTAAAAATAGCATGAAATACTGCAGACATTTGATAGGTTTTAGAATGTTTCCGGTTATATGTCCGTAAGTAATATAAGCTTTTAAAGCACAGTTAATAGTCAGAACCTGCTTAATACCTGCATTATTCATAAATCCATTACAACTTCATTGTGATAAAATAGAAACATGATTGATTTTTTCATTTCAGAATCTATGGGGCAGGTTGGGCTTTTGTACTTCTCTACGGCTTACAGTTACACTTCCATTTTTACACTTCAACTTTTGAAGACTTACATGATTTTTGAGTATTAAGTATTGAGACTCACTTGGCCTGTGGCTGCAATATAGAATCTCCTTGGGCTGTATGCATTTAAATCTGTATCTTCCATGCCACAACTCTAATGTAGGAGGCTGACTACTTTGGGATGTATCTATATATCATTCACTTAGGTTAAAACACATAAACACAGCCTTTTTTTTTACAATATTGGAACATATTGATGCTTCACTCATCAATGACCTTACATCTACACAGTGGCAGTTAAAGGCTGAATAATGGGAGGATAGAAGCAGCAGGTAAACATAGTCCTCCAGGAAGCCATGCTTTTTCTCAGAAAATAGAATTCAAATGAATATATTTGTTACATATATTTGCCCGTCGTCTCTCAAATATACCCAGCTTGCTTGTGAAGTGTGTGTGTGTCTATGTGTGTTTGCCTACAAGCATGCTGCTGACAAGTCTGTACTCTTGTTTGCTTTAGGCATGTTGAGTAATAACACAGCGGTGTTTATTGTACACTCATCATCTTGAGAAAAGTCAGTTGGTCAAAACATCAAATCTCTCTGAGTGTGTGCAGAGTTAAGTAAGGACTGGCCCAATTTTCTCATATTTCTGGAGTTGGGAAATAGCAGCACACATGATGGCACAGTCGCTCCATTACTGCCTTTGTTTATTTTTGTTTCTGTGGTATTGGGGGTTTTTTTCATCTCAAATTAATTCTAAGCTCTTGGTGCAAGGAAACTAAACACTGCTCCCTGTTTGATAATCAAACAACACATCTGACACACTTTCAGAGTCTGCATCAATAATACTTAGCTTCATTGTTGTAACATTGCCAGTATCCACTGCATCCACTGCAAATAGTTTTAGATATTATAAATGACCTGTTTGCAATATTGTGAATAAATAGGTACTAGGTAATAGGTACGGCTTTCCCTGCAATAATCTCACTGTATATATTCAATTGATTATAAAATATTGTTGCATAACTGAATGATTGATATTAGCTGATAATAAGCACTACATTCCAATTGCTATATTTCACTCTGGTATGGTTTTAAGGAAAAATCCATAAGCTCATAAACACACAATCAATATCAGCGGCCACCTTTACAATGCTCCAACACAGTCTTATAAAATTTTGTGAGATGAGCTTGAACTCTGAAATGTAGATTATGTGTTATGTGGACATGAATTATCTGAACATTAAGCTCCTCCACCACAAATTTGATTATGTGACAATAGCATGAATTGGATTATGGGACAATAGCACAAACTGGATGTGCCATTTTCACCTATTCGTAATGTGAAAAGGTTAGCTCATGGTTAAGTTTAGGCAAGTAAACAACTTTGGTTTTTAAGACATGCACTTTTCACTTACTTTCAGGAGACTAGTAGTAAAAAGACACTGTAGCTGTATCACAGAGAGGAATATAAAACATGCCTGTCAGAGCAGTATTGAGCAGCATATTGTAGTCAAGCTGCCCTTGGTTAATGATATTTCTCCTAGATTTATAACAATATAAAGAGGAAGAAGATAAATGTTGATTGAGTGAAAGATTTTTAAATTGCATGAAAAGATAATTACGTTGTATAACTTGTAAATTATTTACTCCAGTTACAAATGCAGCAAAACAGATTGGTCCTATATATAGCTGAGTGGGTAGAGCAGAGCATCAACACTGCCAGGGTTAAGAGTTTGATTCCCATTGGAGGCACCTATGTTATGAGAAATAAAACTATGCACTTATGGTACTGTAAAGCCCTTTGGATAAGAGCATCTGTCAAGTGGCATATATGTAGATTGTGATGGACATATGGCTGTGGTACACGTCAACATGGTTACGCTGGTTTCTAAATCATAGTATTATAGTATAGAATAATGCAGCAAACTGCCTTGATTGACGGTTGCAGTTGTAAACTCTTTCAAGTGAAGAGGAAGCTAATTGCACTTGCCTGTTTTTAGCGTGTACACGTTAAGCACATGTATAAGGTTAAACTCTCATGTATGTTCCATCCACATGCTTGTTGTGCTGTGATATGCTACAGCAGCGAAGTCTCCACAGTCGACTTGCCATTAGAATTCACCCCAGAGAATAGCCTTCCTCTCAACCTAATTAACAATACAACAACATATTGCCTTGCGTTTCCCTGCGGTTTATCACTCCATGCACAGCACTGTCATTAGAGCACAGGACAAAGCGGCAGCAGAGAGAGGAGGCAATTACCTGTAAATTGGTTTCATTACGAATAAAAAAACAGAGGGAGACAGCTTGAGAAAGCATTACATTTTGCTCTCGAGGAGCAAAAGGAGGTGGCTTTGATAGGAGGTAATTTGGGGATGAGATTTAATATGCTGCTCTTCTTAATGTGTTTGCATGATAGGGAATCTGCTCTTATTTGGGATCATTTTTGCAATTTGGAATTACCGAAGATAAAGTTTGCCAGAGCTGTACTCAGAACGACAGCAGAGGTCAATAGAAAGACTGTTCTGCAGCTGAGGGTGTCGAGTATGGGCAGATTGAGTGATAAATGACCTTGCTGTTCCCAAGGCAGCAGCCAGCAACATAATGGTCAAATTCCACCTTTGAGTGAAAAACGGTATTTACAATGAGCTGTTAGCCTTCTTAGGTTTGAAGGCTCAAAGCCAATCTGTCTGCTTGTCAGTATGTGGAGCATACTGAAGAAAAGACTTGACTATGTGGAATGCATGTAAGAGTCAATAGACAGTGCTATAGTTTCAACTCATGCTCAACACACCAGCTCACAATATCTGTTCATGGCAGTCGGCACTGTATACCACAATCTTATAAAAACTGTGGCATTCCTGTTTAAGTCAGAACTTTACAGTAGTTAAGGAAGAGAAATCAATTTCGAGCTTGACAATTAATCCATAAACGATCGAAAAAGACTCCCACACCTTTTCTTCCCTGAAGAAATTAAAATAAGCTCTTAAAAAAAAATAAAGAGAATAATAACAAGTTCCTTATCTTTACCGCCTGTGGGAACAAACTGTAAAAGAATAATGGAAAGTGAGGGGATATAATTAAGTGGGAAAGAGGAGAGATACACACACACATACACACATGCACACATACGCACACACACACACACACACACAGCCATATATATATATGGAGGACAGAGAGAGAGAGAAATAAATGGGAAGACAGACTGAAAGAGAGAACGATTGCAGGAAAATTAACATAAAAGGAAGAGAGAAGAGAGATGGAGATGGAGATAGGAAAAGGAGAGACAAGTGAAAGGGAGATACCGAAAGATTGCAGAAAAATGAACATAAGAAGAAGTGGGTAGTAGGTGAGAGAAAGAGAAAGGAGGTAGGAGAAATAGTTGGAAAGCTCCCCAGATAAACACAGTTTAGTTCTGTGTCGTCATTGTGTAGTTCAGCCAGCTTGGCAATTTGATCCAATAGGCTTTTGGCAAACGAACAGCAATACACAGGAGCTTTTTCCAACTAAATGAATAGTTTTGGGATAATTACATGCAGATATCCTTTGGCTGGCAGCTCAGTTTATATACAAATGCTGATACATATGGGAAAGTATTCCCCTATGGAATGAAAGTATGAATTGTAATGAAAATGTACACTCAAAAGATTCGTATTTATTGTGGGTGGATGGTTGTGGGTATTAGGGAAAACAGTTTTGGAACTGCAAAGTTGCGTGCGTTATCTCTTTACCTCACTTTCCGTGTGTGGGTTTTCCCTGTGGTGGATTCCCACATTGAGTCTTTATCTCAAAGTTTGTGATCAGAGCGTTGACTGCTCAGTGCACGCACACACACACACACACACACACTGAAAAACACACAGCCATGCACAAGTAAAGAAACACAAAGAGATAGACGAGCACAAACAGGCACACACACACATATATATTCACACAGAAATGCAAACTTGAAGACACACTGAGACAGACAAAGCAAACACAGAGAAAACACACACACACACACACAAGTGTTTATGACGTAGTTTACGGTGTACTGAAGCACCTCACATCGCGTGTTTCCGAGTGCGCGAGGTGTTGAGGCCCCCCCGTTGTTCAGCTCAGTAGTATAAGGACACACTCCACAGGACTCTCACACACTCTGGGCCTACTTTCATAACCCACTTCAAAAGCCACCTGGATATATACCTTTATCTATATCCCCCCTCGTAACTCCTTTGCATCCTACCAGCTTCTCTCCTCTCTCCCTTGCTTGCGCCCTCCGTTCTTTCTCCCGCCTTTTCTGCTTACTCCCATAACCTTCTTCGATTCTCCTTCACATCCCTCCCACTCTGCGGTCCTCCTCACTTTCCCTCTAGTCCTTCGTCGTCTTCCCTCTACCGTCCTTGTCTTACTTCTCCTCTCGTCTCCCGGAGAGAAAGGCTTAGCTCCTGCTGTCAAGGGGGGGATGATGCTGGTAAACAAAGCTGGGTGGGAGCTTTGTAATGGAGCCCCAGAAAGAGTACAGCACAGGAACTATGCCAGGTACAGAACTACACTTCCCATGACTATAGTGGCATGCTGGAGGGGGATAATGGTAATACCTACAGGGGGCTGGGTACTGCAGTTCTTTGTATAGTGGTGTAACAGGGCAAAAGAAAAATGCTATGCTAATATTTCTCTGAAATTGCATTCTGAAATTTCACAAGTGCTCTCACTCATACTTGTATGCTCTGTTCTGAAGCTCAGCCAGAATCCATTAAGCACTCTACTTACTTGATTGCTTGAGAGGCAGACCCTATGCATTGATACTGTAGTTAATTGGACTAATTTGCATAGCGTTAGGTTCAGTGTCTGTTTGTCCTCAGTCAAGCAGAACATTGAGTTCTCTAACTCTAATTGTCTCCCGAACCTTACTGCTGCAACTTTAGTGTTGTCTATGCACAACATGCAGTGTAATTGCCTACAGTCTAACTGGATTTGTTTAGGAGGAGTAGTGTATATCAAGGTGGTGGTAGAGGTGTAATAATCAATAAGCTTGTGATTGGAAGGTTGCCAGTTTGAATCTTGGGACTAGCTGAGAAGATCTTGGCAGGAGAATTGAACCACATGTACTCTCCTAAACCGCTGAAATCTCTTTGAAAGATGCCAAACCAAACCACTGGGTCTGCACAGTGGTAAAAAGTACAAGACTGTAGTTGTACTGGGCAAGTCTTGCTTGTGTGGGCGTGTGCATGTGTCTGTGCGCGCTCGTTTGCCTCCTTTGACGATACTCGCTATTGATTAAATAACGTTTTTCAAAAATCTGCAGGAATTTTGAGCCGGACAAACACAGTGTTGTGAGCCAAATGCTAAAATACAGCCGCTTTAAATAAATCTTTTAAAAGAATGGAGGAAAGAGATGCCTTCTCAGCACCCTCCCTGTCTGAGTGCGGTCGCTAACCTGATCAGAGGCATCTGAGAGCCAGCAGGGACCCAGAGGCAAGGTGTTTTAGTGATGGATCACAGTGGGGTAGAGAGAGAGAGGGCTGAGGGGCCCGATACTGTCAGGCCGTCCTGATGGTCTGAAACAGCAGATCTGAGGGAGCGATGTGGAAAGAGCAGACTGTGTGTCCTAATGGGATCCTAGATCTGCACTATCTTGGAGCCTTCATGTCCCTGCAGCAGCCCTGATACCAAACACCAGTGGATCAATCGATGGCAATGCTTCGTCTCCCTTTCCCTTGCATCCTCCCCTCAAGCTGTCACAATGTGTTCAAACCACAGACCTGTTTTGACAGTATCTGGCTGCAAAATAGCTCAACTCCATTGCAAGGCGATGGCAATGCAATTGTGGAAGTGTATTATTTAACGTATAGGCTGCAGGTTTTCCTATATAGACGGTTTAAGGGCAATTTGAGGTGGGATGAGAGAGAATGGCATCCACCTTGTTATGATAAATTCTGGTAAAACTTTATAGTAAGATTGTCTTAACTAATTTTAGTTAATGCATTAAGTAATCTTGAACTAACACTTAGCTAAGGCATGAATAAATGTATTCATGTTTACTAATCTATTAACTAATGCAGAAATGTTTTAATTATATTCTACTCATGAGAATGTTCTCCCTTTGCTACAACTAAACCATTTACTAACATATTACCAAACCAGTCCCAAAACATTGTGTTAACTTGGCCTATTATTGTTATTGTAAATATATATTTTTATTTTGTCCCAAACAGAAAAGTTGTTTTACCCACCTTTAAGTTGTGCTCATGTTAGAAATCTTGAACTACTGTATTTACAATGCATGGTCACGTTGTGTTCACCCCCTAATGTTTTACTGCATGCTAATTTAATCTACTCATGTAAATTTGCCATTGCCTCCCTTTGTCAAAATGTCAAAAAGATGCAGGAACAAAATATTATTAGCTTTTTTTCCTGCTATATAAGCCATATGATAGTGTTTCATTGATATTCTCACTGGTCTTCTATATTAAAACTCACTTTAATAGATATTCATCCTTCATTAATGGGTTCTTTATATTTGCAGACATGAATATTTGTTTATTAACCATTAAATTACCCATTTCAGATTACCTGTAAAGTGGCAGCTCATCCTGCCTAATGAAAGTCTTACATTTTATGATTAACTATTGTCGTGTTAATCATGACATGAATTAATGACAAAACCAAATTTAATATGTTCATATATTCATAGGTAACAAATATACAGTGTCAAACCTGGTAACAATGGAGCAGAAAATATAAAACTGAAATTATTTAACAACACTGACCTTTAAACTAGCTTCATGCTATATAGCAAAACATGAGCATCGGATTTCATCTCATCTTAAGAGCAAAGAATAATGTAATGCAATATTCAGGGAATGTTAAATAGAAACTGATGTGATTTTTAAATATGCAAAAGTGAAAATTTGGGCTCCAAGCTATATTATCACAAAGCATAACCAATCCATTTGACATGTTTTCGCCTATGAGAAATATCTAGATTTAAAGGGCAAAATTCAAATGGATGAAGTACTGTCAAATGACATCAGACAGGGAAATTCATCCACGTCCTGTCAAGTAACTACAGATGCATAAAAAAACAGGAGAGCCCCAAAACAACAACTACTCATAGATACATTAATTGAATAAACAGAAACATTTTATTCAAGAAGTATATGCCAGTACTGTCTCTTAGACACTTCAGTTCACCCATTGAATGCATTTCTATTTTTCCATTTCAAGCTTTCTCTCTCTCTTTATATCTCTCCCTCCTCCATAACCCTATATTCAATAGAGGTGTGCTGTAGTTAAAGTTTAAGTTAAATAAATGTTTTGTGAGCATTGCCCAGGCTTAATAAATTCCATACTTGTTATGCAGAAACTGCTTTGCTAGCTCAATCTAGTTGTGAAATATCTGCCAACAAAAATATATTTTTCACACATAAATTAGCCAAAGCTAATGCACCTAAGTGCTAGTGTAATACTCAACACGAGGTGAGAGAGTGCTGTTTGGTGTTAGGGGTTACATGTCAGACATGACTGTTTGACTGATCGAATCCTTCATGTCTCATATTTGACGGTTACTGGCAACACAGACATGTCTCTTCTGTTTTCCTCTACAGGAGCAGTCATGCTGCACAGACGGTCTTCCACATCACAAGTCAATGAGCCAAGATTCACAGCAGTCTGACCCACCAAGGGGGGCAAACACCTTTCAGTTGGCCCCACCCTTGGTATATAGGGGTTAAGCATCTGATGTCTGACTGACTCACTGACTGACTGATGTGAATGTGGCTCCTGATGCCCTTGTCTTGCACCATGGCAAAAAAGGGCTTTGAAAAACTTAAAGGTGTTCTCCAGATTGACTGTACTTCCACAAATATCTAAAATATACGGGTTTCTGAAAGAACCCTTCTGGGATTTGTTTTAGTGAGGAACTCTAATGTGCTTACTGGCTTTTGATCTTAGAGGAGCCCCCCAAAGAACCATTATTTTAGAGTGTACCTTGTCCAGTCTCATTTCTCTTTTTTTCTCTCTCTCTCTCTGGATCTATCACTCTCTTACTCACTCTTTTTCTTCCCTCCCCCTCAAACATAATGTCAGACGTCTAGATTGGATTTGCCAGGGTGCATTTCCATTTACGCCAGTGGGACCATATCTTCCCAAGTCATCCATCCATAAGGTGTTGCTTCAGATAGATTCCTCTTCTCGCAGGGCCAATGCCTGTCCCAGCTCCCATTATGTGCCCCCTCAGTCCCTCAACATAATATAATATTCCTGCAGTCCTAGAGTCGCTCCCATCCCCAAACTCTAATGCAGGCGGCTCCAAATCATATTTTCTCTGGAAAAACTTCTGAGGGTTGGAGAAAATCTGGTTGATTTCCCCACTGATACACATACATGTTTTTTTTTTTTACAGTGCTAGGTCCCAGAGTCATAAAGGATGTTCTACACATTGTCAAAAATACATGGTCATCAATTGGAAAGCAAAAAACAATTTTCTGAATCTTTTTAATCCCTGAAAATCTTACATTTAGAGTACTATATGCTGGCCAGTCCTAGCTTGTGTGCACACTGGGAATGTAAACTGTCAAAGATCAGGAGGTATCAGAATTGTACAAAGTGTATGAATAAGCAATAATAAAAAAACACATCTTCAGCACTTTCTTCTGCTCACACCAATTGCTCCAGCTTTAGTCACACACACTAGCACGCACATGCATGTATTGTTTGATTGTTTGACTCAGATGAATTGCATTTTTTTCACATTGACTACCCTCACCTCACAGGGTTTCGTTTATTACGCCCCTCTGCCTATAAGGGCCTGGGTGCTGGGGAGGTAAATTTGTGGGTGCCAGACAGACGATGGTCCATTTGCTCCAAGTTCTCCCTGAGAGCAGTGGGTGTCAGGGGGAGTCCGTGAAGACAAAGCATTGTGAGTGTAAGACATGCTCGTTGTGCCTAAACCACAACCTGCACACATTAATCATCAGCCACGTGTGCGCAAACTGCACACACATGCACACACGTATGTACACACTGACACGCATGCACATTCACACACAATCTACCAGACAGCAACACACACACAGATGCTTTCCGGCTCTGCAGTGCTAAGTAAATTCTTTCCTTCCTCTTCCCAGCAGAAGGTGAAGGCGAGTGTCTAGCGCTGCCTGGTAAAGTGGGAAGTCATCTGCATGTACAAGATGGGGTGAGACAATCTGATCCGTGCTGTGGCAAGAGGGGGCAACTTAAAGCTAATGGCATGTGATGCCCAGCTGTTGGCTCAAATCTGTTGCAGCCATCTGTTTTGCCTTGCTAGTTTAAATGTTCTCACTTTAGCAGGGACAAGCATCTTAAAAGAAGTGGTGTATACCGTTAAACGCTTACAATAACTTTTGTAGAGCGCCATGGTAAGTCTCTCGGGATGCTGAGAGTTTGCCGGGGCAAACAGCCTGCAGTACAATTCACAGTGAGTGAAGAGATTTTCAGTGCTATAGCAGAGAGTGCCGTTTAAAATATTGTGACACGCCAGTCGCAGCCGGATCAATGACTCAAAAATGGTCATCGTACAGGCTAATCTATATTTGATAAATGCTGTTTTGCATTTGGAAAAGGTCATGAGTCAACACAAATCAATTGGCAATTTGCAAAGGGCCTTTTCCTTCATACTGATATTACCTGCTTGATATGAGTCTCATTTGTGGGTCAGTTTTCCCATCTGTAAAGCTTAATTTCAAATCCTGCAAAAAAACTGCAATTGAAATAATTGCAATTTTGTTTTTGAAATAGGACAGTCTCTGCAAGGGACAAAAACAATTCAATGAATGCTTTTATAATACCTCTACAATGTCACTTTAATACAATTATTCAAATATACTATTCCTGTGATCTTAGGCAGTTTATTCAATATGACTAAATGACACTGGTATTCTCCTTTAAGACCAAACTGTCCAAGATTGTAGGAATAACAAATATGATTCTGCTTTAGTTTTTTTATTTGTTGTAAAGAATATATGATACTTTACAGTGCATGGTGATTTGATTTACGCCATCATGTTATTTTAACAGTCTTCCAGCCTCCAGCCTCCACACTGTGGCTTTCTGACCTATGCCTCAGTCCACCAAGGTTTTATGGTAATGCATAATCCTTGTCTGCCTCTTCCTACTCCTCCTTACTCCCTAAGGGACCTGTGAGCCTTGGTCGTGATGCTTTAAGAGCCAAAGACATAGATTGGAGGAAGTTTACTGAGGAGGAGGCGTGAGCGTGAACTGTAACAGCCCCTCCAACCTGCAGCTACATGACAAAGTAACTTTGCTCCTAATAGTTAATGAGAATGTGTTCTTGGTCAGTTCAGGTAAAAAAAAAAAAAGGGTTTAAAATGAAATGGTAGAATAAGCAATATGATGGTCTGAATAGGGGCTGGGGAATCTGGGCCCTCTAACAAGGTGTGACAAGCAAATACATGTGTGTGCCTTCACCAGTGTGGGCCTCCTGAATTACCACTTTTCCCCCCATTTACAGAGCCAGAACCAATATGTTATGTATAACCATAGCAACATTTAACAAAATAACCATCTTACATTGTCACTGGTACTTTTGTCGATTTGCATTTCACAAGGAGATCATGGCATCATAATGTTGTACATTATATTAGTAGGGATGAGACGATCAAAATTTAATATATTGCAATACAAAATGTGACAATATGTACCGTGGGGCAGAAAAATGATTAATGATATTAACTCCATTTTATTCTGCTGTAATAATCACAAATGAGACGGCTTGTCCATCACAATTTCCAAAGGTCTCCATCCAAATTATATGATTTGCACTTTGTAATGACATTTTTAAATTGCTGTTTACATTCTAGCCATTGCTAGAAAGATTTGTATCTCAGAAATAAACATAATTATGCACAGTCAGACTTTGTTGTCATTTAACTTTTATTTATTACATCGTATCGTGGTCGTATTGCATTGTGAAGCCCATATCGCCTATCAAATCGTATCGTGAGATAAGCATATCGTCCCAGCCCTATATATTAGCCTGCAACCCCTGCATAATTTCAATTTCAAAAGCTCAGATCTAGGATCTAGGATATAGGAGATAGGCGTCGGTCAGTAAGTGTTTTGAATCTTTGTTTCTGGGTTAGATTTGGACTTAGGCTGTTGTCAGGCTTTGTTGTGGCTGAGCACTTCCTGGTTTCACTCTCTGAGTTTCGATAGGTGGGTCAGCTGACGCAGGTCATGCCCTCTATCTGTTGCTTTGTTGTGGAAATCTGAAACGGGTGGGATTTTCACTAAACTCTTAAAAAGAGAGATTGAACTGAGCTCCAAAGCAGAATATGCTGACGATACCCAGCTCCTCCTATCGTTCCCGCCACACGACCCCACAGTCTTGGCACGGATATCGGCATGCCTCGCCAATATCTCGCCATGGATGAAGGAACACCACGTTCAGCTTAACCTGTCAAAGACTGAGCTCCTTGTCATCCCAGCCAGTCCCTCTGTAAAACAACAGATCATTATCCAGCTCGAATCAGCTCAGCTCATTCCCGCAAAGTCTGCCAGAAACTTGGGTGTCATGATTGATGACCAACTAACCTTTAAGGAGCATGTGGCTTCAACATCAGGAAGATCAGACCCTACCTGTCTGAGCATGCAGCACAACTCCTAGTACAGACGCTTATAATATCACGCCTTGACTACTGCAACTCCTTACTGGCAGGGCTCCTGGCATGTACGCTCAAACCTCTGCAGATGATCCTGGTCTTCAACCGGCCCAAAAGAGCACATGTCACTCCGCTGTTAATATCCCTCCACTGGCTCCTGCCCGCAGCAAGTTCAAATCCTTGATGCTCGCCTACAAAGCAGCAACCAAAACCGCTCCGACCTACCTGAACTCCCTCATTCAGGTCTACGCTCCCTCCCGCTCACTACGCTCTGCCAAGGAGCAGCGCCTGGTGCTGCCACCACAGCAAGGCCCTAAGTCTCTAGCCAGACTCTTCTCTTCTGTGGTTCCTTGGTGGTGGAACGAGTTACCAAACTCCATTCGATCCGCAGAGTCCTTCTCAATCTTTAAGAAAAGGCTAAAGACCCAGCTCTTTAGTGAACACATTCTCACCTGATGGACTGTGTAACCACAAAAAAAACAAAAGCAAAAAAAACCTCTTTATCTGCCTCTATGCACTCTATGCACTCTATGCATTGCCTCTTTGCATTGCCTCGTAGCACCTATGTCCTGTTGAACCAGAACTTAGCTTTATGGCACTTATTCTCGTTGTTCTCTCCTGACTAGATCCTTGTTTGTGTTGTATTAAAATCTCATATGTACGTCGCTTTGGATAAAAGCGTCTGCCAAATGGGAAATTGTAATTTCCATTCACAACTTTATAGTTGTTTACATTCACTGCTTTCATCAAACTTTTTGCCCAAAGTGCTACAATTGCCTGCTGCTAAAACATTTCTGAAACTACTATTCCACAACTAATGCCATGAGAAAATAGCAGGCCAACTTAAAGATGTAACTATGTTTTACCACGAGTGATTTATAGTCGTAATTCAGAGCCTTATGTGAGTGTTACGATTCATTTCACCCTTGACTGAAACTAGAGTTCATTAAAACTAAAATAGGTCTGAAAACCTACTTTGATCTGATCTTGATAGTCTTTGTGAAGTTATTCTTTAACTTGTGCTTAATAAACTTGAATTTTACAACTTCTTCGTGTTACCGTACACTTTCTGTTAAAGCTGAAAATGGAATATTGTTACTGTTTGAGTTGTACTTTACAGTAACTTGCCGCCTACAGCCTTAGAAAAGCAAAATGTAAACTGTGTGATATTTTATATCACCTCACCCCTTTACCACTATAAACTGTTATATTAGCTGTATCCTCAAATAGAGTCAAGACTCAATTACAAGGCTCAGGGTTTTAAAAGATGGTTCTTGAACATCTGTGCGGCATGCAGGAAATTTGAGATAAGACTCGTACAGGGAAGTTAATTAGCAATATGGATCAAGCTTACTGAATATATGAATTGTATCTGAAGACATAAAAGCTCCGGATGCGCCCTCTATTAAACACAACTGCTATCTGAACCCCTTCTTAAAAACTTACACGTATGCACTTTTACTTTATAATTACACGCATTTCCCGGATCTCATTTGTATAGTACAAATCGTCACAGTCTGTGGGCATCCATGTCGCTACTTCACAGACTGTAGTACCATGGTTCGCTGAAAATGCACACTGATTTCTTTTATTTATTATTTCTTTTTTCTGTGTAATGGGAAGTAATTTGCTGTAATGCGTGATCAGAGTGTTTTGTAAGAGCCATTTCATCTCGCTGTGCTGGTCCCTTTCTCGGCGGGGGAGCCCGGCTGTTCCTGCTCCTCCCATCAGCAGCAGCCACTGAAGCCGAGACATTCTGCTGCCGCTGAAGCTAAATGAGACTTCACACCCCTCTGCTTCTCTTCCTCCCTTTTCTCTCCCTTTCCTCTCCTCTCCCTTTCCTCTCCTTATTCTCGCTCTGTCTTTCTGTCTCTCTTTTCACACTTTCTCTCTGTGTCTATCTGTCTGTCTCTCGCACTCTCACAGTTTTGTTCACCCAGAAATGGGCAAATAAAGTTGAGAGAAAGAGAGAGAGAAAGAGAGAGAGAGAGAGAGAGGATTAGAGGGCAAACCAAAAGACACAGATGTCCCTGAAAAACGAAGGGAAATAGATTGAGAAAAACTAAAAAGGTGTGTGGGAATTGATAAAGTGCAGTCAGTGTGCGTCTGATCTCACATCATAAGCGTAACACATTCCAGCAGGTGTTTGCATCCACATTCTTCAAAGCCAAGTTTAACGGAAGAACAATGGCATAAACTATTGTTATAATTACGGCTTCAGTGGGTGAAAAAGCGGTAAGTGTAACCACCCACTCTCTGCACACAATTGGTCTAATAAGAGGTTGGATGCCGCACCAATTCAGGCGTTTTTTATCTATTTTGCCAGGCAACAGCTGTGCTGCTAACAATATCATTCTATATAGTTACCATTGTCTTGCTATTGAGAAAGAATAATAAATATTATTGTGTGGCAGATGGACAAAATGGTCAAAAGAAAGGATCTACTGCATACAGATGTATGTAGACATTTATAGATATATTAATATAGATAAATACAAACTTGGCACGCAGACCTACAGCAGATAGCAGGTCTCAAGGTCAAAAACAAAAACAAAAAAACCTGATATAAGGCAGTGGGAAAAACAGTAAACATACTGGGTGGGTGGTAACTGTCAGTTTCTTCAAGAAAACAATCCAACAATACAAGAGTGTGTTAACTTCCTGCACAAAGCAGCTTTTACCGACTGGAAAACAGAAGAGGTGACAAGTTGACTAGTAAGACTTGACAATTTCTTATACCACTTCTCCAACTTTCTCTGTTTCGACTTGTGGATGTTTTTGGGATGTTTGAAAAGGGATGGGCTGTTAGCAAACCTGGAAGTCAGTGGAATGAGATGCATTAATGTTCTGTTAAAGGAATTTGTGGGTTTGACCATGCCATTGTCTCTTTCCAGTCACTCTACACTCTACACTAGACAATGTGCGTTCAGGTCGCACGTCAAAAACACAATTACAAATTTCTTTTACCATCTTTGGAATATTGCTACAATTAATTCTAGCATTAAAAATCTTAAACTTGAGCAAAATGTTGCTGCTGCTATAATCTTAACCAAAGCAAGAAAATTTGACCACATAACGCCTATCCTGTCCTCCCTACACTGGCTCCCAGTTCATGCCAGATGTGACTCCAAGGTGCTTCTGCTAACATTTAAAATATTACTTGGGCCTTTCTGTTCTGTTTGTCTGCTGTGTGCATGGATGCGTCTCCTATCTCTTTCCATCTCAGGTTGTGGCTGCGGCCGGGCAGTATCAGCGTCCTTTGTGGTCGCTGACGTTTCCTCCCTCCTCACTCCTGGTGGTATAGTCGGTGTCCATGGTAACCGAGACGGCGCTGGCGTCCCTGCTCCGGGTGTCGCCCCTGTGATGACCTGTGCCAGATCTGGACGTTCACCCAAGAATTCTTACTATGTTTATTTTGTGTACTTTGTTTATGTTCCATTTCTTTATCAACATTTAGTCTTTATTTGCCCACTCTCGGCACCCATTGCACACCTGACTGTCCTGGCAGAGGAATTGCTGTCTGTGAGGTTTCTTCCATTTTTTTTTTTTTGGTTTTCTCTATAGTTTTTTCTTCTCATTCTCAGTTCTCATTTAGGGTTTAAGGTCAGTGGGTGTCATTTATTGTTTAAGAATATTAAGTGCTTCACAAAAAAACTTCATTTGACACTGAAGCCAAAAAAAAAAAAAGTTTTTAAATAACATAAAGCACAGCAATGACACTACATAAAAGATGAAAAGTGAAATTTCCAACAAGACAGGAAAGTCACGAGAGGGCACCACCGACTGAGATCAAATCTTCAACAAGCAAGGGGAAGCTTTGCAACTTCCCACAAGTGTCAGGAGCACTTTATGCCGTAAGAAATGTGTTGTATTCTATCATCTTTACGAACACATTGAGAAATATGCAGCACGCTCTCGGTACAATAGTAAATACAAAATGCAGACCAAAGAGCCGCCCCTGCCAGAGGAATTCATCTCTGTGCTTGCGCTGAGACATTGTGCAGAACGGTTATGATTGAGATGTTCGGTGCCCTGCGGCTTTGCCCTCTGAAAGCCAGAGAAATTTCTTTTCAGAGGCGAGATGAAGGAGAGAGAATGACATTCAGAACAGCTATAAAGCAGACATGTAGCGCTTGACTGATTGTACCGATCAAGTGAAGACATCAAATAATATGATGTGTCATACGACGGCTGGTTTCAATCATAAAAAAGGTCATAGGTAAGGCTAGTCTGACAAGTAGGCTTTACACCCCGAATGACGGGTTTAAGCAAAAGAAATGACAGTGCTCAGTGCAATATTGTTGCTCTGCCTCGGGCAATGTCTCAGCATAAATACAACAAGCGATTGTTCTTTGAGGACACTTTCACTACAATATCGTAATAGGCTTAATGGAATCAGTCAATTTCTATCAATTTGGTTACTATAGTTACTAGAGTTCTATCATACTGTATTGCTCATAGATCATACTGTTGATCAATGCTAAATTATCTTACAGTTTTATATACAGTCTTGCAGTATATAAATTAAGTAAATGTATTGTGGGTATGGTTTATCCAGAGACGTTTGACTGAGCATGCATGTTCTTTTTCAGCAATGCCCTATTTCACGCTCACAGGCAAGGCAAGGCAAGTTTATTTATATTGCACATTTCATTCAAAGTGTTTTGAGTTAGCCAGTTATGCACATTCACATTTGGGCACTGTCCAGTACAACCACAGTCTTCTACCATTAGCCACTGAACAGCTCTACTGGAGCAATTTGGGGTTAGCTTCCTAGCTCAAAGGCATCTCAGTGGTATTTGTTGAGGGAGGGGAGTGTTTTTTTAATTCATTTTCCCAACCCAAACTGGCAACCTTACAGTTGCAGGCCCATTCCCTAACCTCTAGGCTTCCACTGCCTCAGATTGGCTTGGCACAGGTTGGGCTAGTCTTTTTCAGTAACATCCTGGCTCATGCTCATAGTTACACCAGGGAACAGCTCTGTGCAACCACAATGCAGCCACAAACTACTGTTGGACACTGAGCAGCTCCACTGGAGCAGCTGGGGGTTAAGTGTCACTTTCAAGGACATCTGGACAAACGTTGCTTCCCCCACCCACATTTTCCCAGGCAGAGAAAGTTATGAACAGGGTATATTCCACTTGAGCTACAGCTGTGTCAAGTTGTGCCTTTGATGTAGTTATTGATAATTACGTAGACAGGAATTGGCAAAACTAACACTGCAGAAAATGTCCATCTTAGCAAGCCATTTGATCTCTTGTTGAGTCTTAAAATATTTTTCTTACAACAAGTGAAGGAAACTGCCAATGGTGTGAGGTAATTATACTTGTTTGCAATGAAGTTTCAAAGGCAGAATAAGGAAAACCACTCCTCCAGTTTAAAGAAAATGTCACTTGATTCAAGAAAATTGTTGAAACGAGTTGATTTGCAGTTGAATGGTCTCATCCTGTTGGAAGACTTTAACACTTCTTTTAAGAGAAATAATTATTTAAGACTAACACAAGACTAACTGGCTTGTTAAGATTTTTTTGCAGTGAAACATAATGATAACAATCTTTTCTGGACACAGACTGAGATGAAAATACAGAGAAAGAAAGCTAGACTGAGAATGTGCATCTATTTAAATACGCTCACACGTGAAAGAAATAAATAAAGAGGAAAGCTGTTTAAGAGGGAATATGTTTGAAAGAAAGACTGATAGGGTAATTAAAGTGGCTAGACTGTCTCGAATGTATTTTCCTGCTATCATTCATCCAATGCTAAAATGTCTATTTTTATTCCTAAAACCATGACGGGATGACTGCTGTTCCCCTCTATTTTCTCACTTCTCTCTTGAAGGATATACAGCATGAAAAGAATAATAACAGGCTAAATAAATAGAGTGGGCACTGTGATGAGTTCACTTATTTCCTTGCAAAAAGCCTGCCTATACTCACAGAACTCAGAGAGGCAGGAGGCTAGTCTCTCTCTCTCTCTCTCTCTCTCTCTCTCTCTCTCTCTCTCACACACACACACACACACAGACACAGACACACACATGCATACACATAGACACACGACAGGATCGCCAATGAAGAGTAATGGGCCATTCGGCACACTGATGTGAAGCTGCAACATGGCCGAAAATGACAAAGACTACCATCGTAATGCTCCATCACTCATATCCCATGTCTCATTTGGGGCTGTAGAAACACCATTATGTTCAGCAGTTTCTTTAATCTGAGCGCAAAGATCTGTGACAGATCCAGTAGATCATTATGCATGGAGCGTAGGCAGAGTACAGATAGAGATACAGTTCTACTAACAGGTCACTGACATTACAATGGTCCCACCTTGAATAATAATGCCACATAGAAGTCAGTGTGGAAATCTGACTGAGCTAGAAAAGGCCTGCAAATCTCAGCATTCAATGGGTGGCCTAATGTTTAAAGAGACCATCGTGTGATTGAATGGGGTTTAAAATGTCAGGCTTTTCAGGTTTAAAATATCTGGGAAATGCAAATAGGGAAGGTCCATATCTTTCCAAAAACATGTCATTGTCATTTTATTTGTTTGCAAGTTTCTTTATTTGTGTATTGTTGGTGATTGCAGTGCATCTGTCGGTGGCATGAATCACAGAGAGGATTGTCCTGTCATTTTATTGTAACAGACAGGAAAAAAGGAAAGAAAAATCATCATGAATACGCCTGACTCCGGAAACAGCTCTCACCATGTCTCTCTCTCAGAATAATAAGGAAGAAGCTCACATAATTCCTCTAAAATCATAATAAATAACACTAAAACTTGGGGAGCAACACACCAAGGTGGACATGGAAGTGCATAAAAAATGCAAATGCTCGCTCTCTCTCTCTCTCTCTCTCTCTCTCTCTCTCTCTCTCTCTCTCTCGCTCTCTCACACACACACACACACACACACAATATTAGTTGGCAGTTTGGTACTGGGAACGATAACTTCAGCAAATAGCGCGGCTGATATTACTTAAGCTGTTTTTTTCATGGTTGCCTAATCTCTTCATGAATAGCCTCTGGTGCAACACACATTTTACAGCGTGTCTTCCTCAGATTTCTCTTTGTCTCCCCTAACTTTTAGCCTGGCAGTGTAAAATAAACTCGGGATGAACGGTGGTCTGGGAGGGGGGAGGATTTGCTAAAAGATGCTATTGATCTCTTTATTCCTGAAATAATTTGTATGGCTTGGCAACTGCAGCATCATCCCTTATCAACCTCTGCCAAAAGCCAGGCAGCGGCCTCCCAGGTCCCAACTGTAACAGCGCAGAGAACCACTGCTTCTCATCACCAGCGAGAACGGCAGAAGAGGAGAAACGGAAAGGAAGAGAGAGAGAGAGAGAGAGAGAGAGAGAGGGGTGGGGTGGGATAGGAGGACGGGGGGGAAGCGGCGGCTTGAGAGTAGGATGAAGCAGGAGAGGGGAGGTTGGAGAGAAAACAGTGAAGATTGAGTCAAACTTTTGAGAAACAACAAGGAGACAAAGTGAGAGAGACAAACAAGTGAAGACTTCGACACAACTGGGCAGTGAAAACGAGTGCGTGAGGGTGATGACATGTACCACTAGGGAAGGCATATCCAGCTTTGAAAAAAAACAAACAAAAAAAAAAAAAAACTATGGCGAGAGTACAAACATTGTTTACATGGACTTGAGGCTGGAGTAATTGGCTGTTATGCTACTGGTGTATTTCAGACACCTGTCTGGTCTAGCCCTTCCCAGAGGCTAGGTATCCTTGAAAAGTTTTGAGGTTCTGATACTTCACATTTGATACGTGTTGTCTTGTAAAGCCTTTTTCACACCTTTCTCTCTGGGATGAATTCCATTACGTGATAGAGTTGTCTGTTCAACATCTGAACATGTGATTTGCTTTTCTAAATACAATTGGGTCATTCTCAGTTAAATTAAGTTGACCATGATTTCCTATATATTGTATGGATGTCTTGATCCTGATTTATGCTTTTGAATTGAAAGTACTACCAAAAATCTAAACCCTCATCCTCCATATACAGTCTATAAATTACTTTATAAAAGGTTTTTATTTATTCAGTAAAAACTTTAATCTTATTTGAATAATCCCTGATCAGTGAACTCACCACTGTTGTCTCTGCAATGAAAGCATTGTGAGCATGTGTACATAAAGTAAAATATGCTAATTTAAAACACTTTCTGAAGCTCACTTTATAGACTTTGATTTCTTACCAACCCAAATTGTATGCTTATGTAACTCTGGTGTTATTGTTTTACTTACTTTATTGAGATCATTTTCCATTTTATTTCATGCTGCAGCATACCGAAGCACATAACGTTTATCAGTATTTGTAAAATGATTTGTGGATAGGGAATAATGTCCCATCCTCTGAAAACAACATGAGAGAGCAGAGCAGATGTAACATTTGGAGACAGATGAAATAATATTCGCTCCTGTGTGCAGTACATCACGGAGAGGCGGGCCAGCTTCAACATTCCTGTCTGGTGAAATGCTAACATCCCCATATCAACATTCCTGAGGTGAAATGTTGTGTATAAATCAGCTTATCTTTGAAGTCTATTCTCCTGATTCACAGTGGTTTTAACTGCCTTGTGTCTGCCTGTCTCTCTTCAGGTGGAAGGTGGTGAAAGGGAATGGAGTTTCTTTTTGCTGCAGACCTTGAAAATCCAACATTATCTGCCATAAGTACTGTGGCTGTTTTGATCATTCTGTGTTGAAACATACGTTCCCGAACACTTGCAATCTATGAGGGGTCAAAGCTTCAACAAGTGCAAATCTGAACAGTACCGCACAGCTTTGATGCGTAATTAGTGTTGTTGAGATAATTTGTGCAAGATAGCGATCCATGACGGCAGGCGTAGAGCCAGCAAACCAAGAACAGAGCAAGGTTGTGATCCGTGACGTTCGACGTCCTTGTGCCAGCATTGCAAAACTATGCCGTGTGCTACAAAAACGACTAATTACTAAAGTAACAAGCACAGATCCTGTACAGACCCACGGCGTGTGTTCAATTCAATTCAATGCACTGAAGCATCATGACAATCACGACACGGTTATCGGTTAAATAAGTCCACTAATGTCACTTGGATACCGTTACCTAACATCAAAGTTTATAGGGCAACAAAAGATGTGGATGTATGTAAATTAGCAGCAGAGAGTGGCTCGGTTAGCCCCAAAGGGACGCTAGATGGCTTTGTCATTACTAGCATCCCAAAGATCTTTATCCAGCTCACCATTAAGGAGAACTTCATTTAGCAACGCCTTCCAAATGCCGGTTCCTTACCGCGGTGAAGTTAGTCAGAAGTTTGTGCCCGGTTGCACAAAAACTCCTAGTTAAGTTTTATACCTTAAGCTCTCTTTAAGGTTTACCTTAAACTCAAGTGAGTTGCACAAAACCCACTTATCTCCCCCCTCAGGGAATATCCTTAGATAAATCTGCAGATAAGGAAAGATCCTTAAGTCATCCTTATATTATTGCTGATGGGTTGCACCTAAGGGAATTTCCTTTCCTTAAATGCTAAGGGGCCTCCCATGGTCTCTTAAGTGTTTGTGCCATTTTATATTGCTATTATTTGGAATTTAATTCATATTACAGTCAAAGAAAATTATGTTTTATGTGTAGGAGGCTTCAGGCTGGCTAGCCAGATAGACAAATATGCTTCCAACGTTCTTATTGGCAAGATTGAAATCCACCAAGTTAGCAGCTTGTTCAATGCATTTTCCCATTAGCTAGCTTGCAGCCAGTCTGTTTCTAGTACACAAAATGATGCATAGTCTGCATGAAATAAGTATCTATGACATGGTTTGGTGTCACAAAAATTTTAACTTTGATGAAATTGCAAGGGGAGTTGTGAGTTTTGTAGATGTTTCAAAATAATTGCGATCTCTGCCGAGCCTCTGCAGATCGCGCAGAGCAGTTGCCACGGTAACGAGGGACTCAACTGCATTGTTACAGTATTTTAATGGTATCTTGCTTCTGTAGAGGGGGGATTGTTCAAAAACTTGTGATGGTGTTATTGGTTGGAATTTTTTGAGCGCTTACTGGAACGCCATGAAGCAAAAAAATATACCGTTTTTTAGGAAGTAAAAGTAATGGAAGTGTGATATAAAGATATGAGAGAAGAAAAATTCTGTACATAGGCCTACATTTTGTACAAACCTCAAATACAATCATTAAAAAAAATCTGTGAAAGGTGTGTGGGATGATGTGCATGGAAGCTGTCACTGTGTCACCAATGCGGCGCCGTTTATGGCTCATCATGAGCGTCCCCCTAAACACACTGACCTTTGTCTTTCCTGCTAAATTGACTTTTGTTAAAGGGCAGTCGTCCTCAGCTAAATGTCACCACTGGATTGTCCCTCTTGTCTGTCCCTTGTCGAGCATGAGCAGTCTTTCCATCTGCTAACTCTTCCATGTGGCTTGACAAAATATCCCTCGGGGGAAATATATGACGTCTGAAAGCTTTTGTGAAGTTCCCACAGTCAGGTACAGTTGGAAGATGTTATGAAAGAGCTGAAACATGTTCACTGCTACACATGACTCACTTCTTACATATCAAATAACATCTTGGGTCATGAGTACAGAGCATTTGTGTGTGAGTGTGCGTGTGCATATTTGAGTTGATTCCTCACTGCTTTGCCCCCCGACAGGACATGCCAGGAGCAAAATTAGTATTGAAACAATCATTTAAAAAATTTAACAGACTGACATGCCGCTGCTCAGGTTTGGATTTAATTCGAAATAAATCTTTAATACCTTTCCCCAGGTGGCAGCATGAGAGGCAGACTGATGCAAATAGAGAGGGACATTGATTGAAGAAGAATGAGTCTGGAAAGAAAAAAGAGGAAAGAGAATAAAAAAGATGGATGGGCAGAGGAGATGGACAGAATAGACAGATAAGAAGGCAGACAGACAGGAGGTAAAACAGAGATGTAGAAACAACAGTAAGACAGATGGATGTGAAAGAGGATGACAGGGAAAAGAGACCGTGTCTGACAGAGATATAGCCAGTGCACGTTCATATGGGCGAAACGCACAGACTGTAAAAAAAAAGGGCCAAACTAGAAAGAGCAAGATAGTTCACTCTTTACCATTCTCAACAGGAATAAGTGGTATGGCACTATGATTCCAGAGAACTAATGATCCATTTCTTTGACTAATTTACTTTTTTTCATCTCAAATGAAACGACAACAGCTATTAGACAAGTTCAACAGTTGAACAGAATTATCCGCTATTTAGTCAGTGCTAACGGAGAACCAGATGAAGGGAAAAGGTGAAGGGATCTTACCTTCCCTTCCCATTAAAATGTAAAAAATGTGAGGCAAAATACCCAACAAGGGATTTGAGATGATGGTGAGGCAAAATAGGTTTGTTCAAATCTTATGCACACGTTATAGAGTGCTATCCTATTTATACTATGGTCAAAGCTTAAAAATTAAGAGTGTTCATTCACATTTTCAGCTACTATCTCTGTCTATATCAAAGCAAGATCTGTTTCTTTAGTGCCAGCTGACCACATTCACCAAGATCCCATAATTAGCACAAGATTCTCATGCATTGGATTAATTATCTTACTATTACTGCAAATAAAACAAAACCTTAGGAACAATCTGACATCAGAGAAGCTTCATAATCCAAAACAATTATGAGCTGCTTCCCGCCAGATGATGAGCTAATACCGCCCATGTGGCACTCCCAAACTGAATAACTATGGCATCTTCATCACTAACTTGGGCATTTTGAAGGCAACTTGAAATAGCAATGCTTCAAGCCATTATGACACTTATTTGTATTTATTTAAGGTGTAATGTATTGGAACTATTGTACTGATTATATGCCAGTGTATGGCTGAAATGGAATGACCAAAACTTTTTTGCATATTTATGTAGAACGGTTTTATGTTAATCTTGAAGTTAGACAAAATCAATGGACACCCTGCAGCCAATCACAGAGTATTCCCCCTGGCTGTGGTATTTTTAAGTTATTCTTAGAGTTTATGACAGTTCATTTAGTATTTTTGAAAATGAGGCATCTCTCTTAAAGCGGGGAAACCAGGACTCCACATCCTGGAGCTGCAAAAAATTAATATGAATGTCTTTGTACATCACAACCACAACAACCACTATTCTCGTCGACATTTTTAAAATAAAATTGTCATTGTAGTAGTTCTATCGCTTCAAAACCAGAAAATTTACTCTGAAAGCCAGAAAATTATCCTGACTGCTGTCACAGTCCAATCTTTACAAATTTGCTCTCAGTAGGGTTGTACATTAATGTGACAACACTGATTTTGGAGGCTGCAACAAATCCGATCTCTTTGTGTGAATGTGGCATAGATATGACACACTGTAGGGCATACAGATGACCTATTCCAAACTGAAATTCAATAGTACTCCCTCCAAAACCAGTGGGAAATTCCCCCCCACACCCCAGTAACGCCTCAGTGCAGCCAGTGAATCTTCAGAAAGACCTGACCAGAAAGACAGATGACTGAACAGCTCAGACAGACTACTTGCCTAACCAAGACACAGATAATTCAGGGATAAGCCACTCTCCCAGAAACACTGAGAGCAGCGAGTTTTTCCCTCCAACGAGAAGCCGAGAAGCCGCTCCTGCCATATAGTGCCTCAACTCATGACTCACACACACTCACTCACACACACACACACACACACAGTGCCATTAGCAGTAGCTGGTCTATCAGACAGAGCAAACACTCCCACTTTTAATATTTCATAATAGCAAACATAGTCTCACTGCGAGTGCCTGTAAATACATACACACAAATGGGTGTAGAAAAAACATGCAGTAAACCCACAACTCTTGTGAACAGCAAGGCATACAGTATGTTTCCAGGGGGGAAAAACAATGTCCAAAAAAATTGCTTTGGCACACAGAGAAACAGAGCGAGAACTTCTTTCATTTTGGTATTTTTCACTTCTGCCGCGTGTAACAAATTGGGGCAAATTGCTCACAGACACGCACAAGCATGCACACACACACACACACACACACACACAAACATATTCCTGTACACACTTAAACAGACTCACACACCCTTTCAATCTTTTTACCGTTATAGACAGCCTACCATATGATAAAAGCATTTACTATCAACGTAATGATACATGCTGACTAGTGTCCCAGTGTGTGAGTGTGTGTGTGTGTGTGTGTGTGTGTGAGAATTGAACAGCCCCAGGTGGCAGGCTTTTTCTAAGGAGGGCTGGGCTGATCCATTAGTATCCGGGTCAGAGGGTATATTGATCTGTTGTGCCTCATCCATCTCTCATACTACAGTGGATGTATCAGGGGGCTAACCACATGAGCACACACAACCATACACACACACACACACACACACGCACACAATAGTGTGGTCCTGAGCTATCTAGTGTGACGGTCAAACTCCAGAACTTACCATCTCTATTCCTCTTTTCAAGTCTGCTCGGATGCTGCAGCACCTCGGCTCCCTATCCGATCGATGATATGACAAATTGACAAAAACGGCTTTGATTAGGATGAATAGCCATGGCCTCTCTTTTCTGTCCTCTTTACAAGTGAACTTAAAGCAAATATTAAGGCCATATACAGCACTGTAACACTCTGTGAACCTGCCGCTACACTGCAGAAAATACCTATCTGAAGACATTTCATCTGGTGTTGAGTCTCAGAACATTGTCTTCTTCCTTAAAACAAGTGGATAGATGGATTATTCCACAAGTATCAAGATAATGTAAATTCTTAAAACAAGTATGGGCAGATCTTTTTTTCACTCATTTTAAGAAAAATACGATTTTAAGACTCAGTACTACGAATGAGACTGATGTTTGATATTTTATTTCAAAATGCTCTGCTGGCTTTTTTGTTTGTGCATCCTTAACCTTCTGAGATCCAACAAAGAGGAGCCTTGTTTCTACTGTATCAGCCAGCCAGCCACAAGCATTCAAGTCCTCTGCGGAGAAAGCTGGCCCAACTCATAAACATTTCCAGTAAAGGGTCTGAATCCGGTCAGAGTGATAGCTGTGGTTTTTCCCACACAGATCTATCCGGCCGTCTGTCCTCCCATTATGATAACAGGCACCTCCTCTGCTCCGAACCCATCTATCCCATCCTCTGTCTTCTCTGCTCTCTCCTTCTCTCTCATTCTAATATCTATCCACCACGTAATGGTTCCCTTTGGTATTGCACAATATTTGCCTGTCTTGTCCGCTTATGTACAGATGTAGCCATCAAAGAAGTCATACCTTTTTAAATGCTTGCTGTGCTGCTGCAGCAATGTTACTAATTATACGAATGCAGGATAGATGCAGGGTGGGGGGCGGGGGGGGGGGGGGGGGGGGGGGGGGGCATTTAGAGTTACTATTTTCATCAAGCCATCAGATATTTTTAAAACTTCCAGAACATCATAGTGTTGTTTATTTGACATCATCATAGACATCACAGACTAAATTTGTTCAGGGGTATCTCCATCAGGAAGACATTTTCTAATAAAACAACTGTTAAATAATACATTTTTGCAACTTTTAAAAAGATGTTAAACTTCAAAAAACGATGTTATGAAGTCAGAAGTTACTGCTAGGAAATATGACTCAGACTCAAGATTAGATCAACTTAGATCGACCTTACTGAGGTATTTTCCTTTGCGCTTGGATGCTTCACTGACTGAGGCCTCGAGTGAGGCGGTGAGGAGAGATGAGGCAAGTTGTGAGTTTTATAACCCAAAGTTGCTGATAGCCTCGTTAACTGCACCATCGTTGCACACCAGCTGCCTCCCTCCCTGCACAATATAGACTAGAGACAATATATAGAGACAATATAGAGACAATCTCGGAACCCATCGTCTATCGTTTGACGATGATTAGACTCTGGGGGCGACGGCGGTGTAGCCAGCGGACATCCGGGCCAAGACTTCCTCTTCCGTGTGCCGGTCATTGTTTACAGTCCGATTAGCAACGAGACGTGAGAATGGAGTTGGGGTTGAGAGACGACGTCTCATATGCAGATATCTGTTTATAGAGATTAGTCGAAATGTCGTCTGGACCGAAAAAACCTACAAAAACTATCGATGTTTGTGTATTGTGTGGAGAAACCTTCAACTCTCGCGTCTCAAGTTGCTAATCGGACTGTAAACAATGACCGCTGCACGGAAGAGGAAGTCTTGGCCCGGATGTCCGCTGGCTCCACCGGAAACCCCAAAATATTGTCCGTCACCCCCAGAGTCTAATTGCCGTCAGACCGATAGACGATGGGTTCCAAGATTGATATAGAGAGACCATTTGTGGCAAAACTAAAATTATTTTGAAAATATTTTTGGCATGGTGGTTCGTGGTAGAATGGGGAAACACTGGTGCAAGTGAAAATATCTGTTTGCAGTGCATTAATGTTGTAGAGAGATCTAGCTGAGTTTGTGTTAGCTAGCTAACTAATGGACCCTTAACCATACCAAGACAGCAAAGGGTAGACTGTACCCAGCAAACATTTCAACATCGATCGGAGGTCTAATTCACATGGGTTATGGTGGTTGATATGACGTCTATTGGAGGAGGGACTGATATGAAAGTTTATATGACGTCAGTCTTTCAACCCACATCGTTTCCACGGCTAGAAGACATTATTTGAAATAGGAAATTTACTTTAAAGCACCCCCTAAACCCCACACACTTCTTAAAGAAAATACAATGAAGCTAAATTTCACATCTAGCTATGTTAACTTGTAGTTTGCCCCAAATTGCAGTTTTCTTAGGGGCCCACACTTCCACTGCCCATGTGAAGCAGGCCAGGTCTGACAAGATTAAGGTGATTTACCAGTCAGCCTTACATGTGCTAGGCCTACTTGGACTTGACACGCACACACAATCTCGAACATGCCTTTAAATAATGTTTTACAACTTTATATGGTTGTTAAATTGTTCAGATTATATCGGCAGAAGTAGAAATAATAGTAGGTTTATGGCTCAACGTCTAGCCTTGTTGGCCTTGAGGCAGGTTGAACAAATGATTGCTGGCTATAGCTTTGCCGTGCATTCAGTTAGCTAAACATTACTTAGCTAATCTAGGAGTTCAAAGGAAAGTAGCTAGCTAGCTGATAGCACACTAGCTAAATGCCAATGTGTTCGGTAATGATGAAGTAGCCTAAAAACAGAAACACTTGGCTGAAGGAGTCGTCGTCTTCAGCACATAAAAAAATGCTGACCTGGCAAAACCAGGGCGTGCACAATGGCTACCACTGTATATCATCCATCAGAGCATGTCAGTGGGAGTAGAAGCTGAGGAAGCCAGTTCTACCTTCAACGCCCACATGGAGAGGAGATTTGTACTGGAGGGAAAGGTAAGGCAATGGTTTGAGATTGACTGAGACTGCAGAAGGAACAGACAAAGAAGTGAAGAGGAGGAGAAAAAGTTTGGGGAGAGAGCAGCCCACAGAGAGGGTGAGGGCAGGACCAGGCAGGGGGAGTGCTGGCTGGAGAGAGACTGCGGTAGCTACAGTGTGACAGTGCCCACTTAAGGCAGGCTGACAGGAGAAATCATCCACACTGTCAGTCTGGGGGAGTCAGCTCAGGGTAGGGGGAATGTGGGAAACAGAAAAGGTGTGTGTGGTTAGGATTGAAGTGTGTCTGTATGTGTGTGTGTGTGGTGGGGGGTGTCTGCAGAGAGAAAGAGGGAGACAGAGTGAGAAGTGTTGTGTGAGTTTGTATGTGCTTGTTGAGAGTGTATGTCTGAGTGTGGACGCCCAACTCTCTCTCTCTCTCTCTCTCTCTCTCTCTCTACTTCAATTTCAATGTGCTTTATTGTTATCAAAGTTCACAAACGATGTTGCCAAAGCATCAAGAAAAATATCAACTTTACTTTATCAGTGTAAGTGTGTGTGTGTGTGTGTGTGTGTGTGTGTACGTGTGTTTGTGTGCACTAACTTTCCTCTCCCCTTGTCTTTAACAGATTCTTTTGTGTGGCTGCCAAGGAGAAGGCTGCTCCAAATGAATGACATGAGACATTATACAAGCTAACCCTGGACATGGCTGGAGAGGCATTCTAAAAAGACAGCTCTAATTCAATATTAAACTAATCCATCTGGCCCATGCCACTGAATGCAGATGGCTACCAGGACCAGAAACAACCTTGAGCCCAAAGACAGAGGAACACTGAGTCTCATTACCCAGTCTCAATCTCCCTCTCACCGTGTCTCTTTGGCTTTACTCTGACATGCTGAATGTTCCCGGCCTTCCGATAGGCCCATCGATTCCTTTCTCCTCCTTTGATTGGTCAAGGGTGAGACGGAAGTTCGTCTTTTGAGAAGCTCGGCTCGGAAACGTACACTGCGGTAATCACCAAACATCTCTATCACGAAAATTAATCAGCAAGCGTTTACGCAATTACATAACCTTGCATCAAAGAACACTGATTAGAGGGTATTGAGAGAGGAACGCTAATTCACCTCTTTACTGCTAGTCTTGCTGCTCACACCACGTAATTGGGCGAGTGTCAGCAATTACATGAAAAAATTAATAAAACATTTTCCACCACCATTCAAAATCAACACGTTGCAAAGGCTACATAGATCAATAGCGCACAGTCTGGAGTTGACGCAATGCAAATGGAATTGAGTTGAGTGTAGCTGCAGTATTGACTCCAGCAGGCAAATCCATGTCCTGACTCTCTGATAGAGTTATGCACCGCAGCGCGAGGCTCGTCGGCCCGATGATTTCCTATAGAACCAACAACTTCAGTTCAGCCTGCAGGGGGAAGAGGAATAACAAGTCTGGCAAAGTAACAAAAGGACTAAGCAAGGGGTTTTTGATTTTCCATTCTCTCACTCTGTCTAATGTTTGTTTTGTTTTTTTATCCACACCGCCGTCTCGTTGCTGCATCTATTTCTTCTGTTCTTCCATCAGCCATCTCTAGATCATATTCCTCCACTTAGCTTCCCTCCCTCCCTCATCCTATCTCCTTGTCCTTTTCTGTCCTCTCATTTCCTCCTCCCTCCCTCCCTCCTCCCCTCTCCTTTCTTGTCTCACACCCCCCCCCCCACACACACTTCCATTCCTCCCTCTCCCTCCCCCTATCCCTCCTTCCGTCCCTCCCCGTCTCTGTCTCTGTAATCAGAGCTGTGACTGAGCAGTGTTTACAGGGTCTTCCCAGGGGCCTGCCAGTGTGACACATTCACTTTACAACTACTCCCCTCGCTTCACCCTCCATTCTGTCTCCTTGCTTTGGTCAGATTACTGGGGAAGCGACAGAAAACACCCCCCCCTCCACCCCTCCACCCCTCCACCCCTCTGCTCTTCTATCCATCCCTCGTCTCATCCCTGCCTCCCCCGCTGAGCTCCCCTGCGACGGGGAGACCGGTCGGAGGCTGTCTTATCTTTCTGCTCAAATGGAAACCTCGTCACTCCTGGCATCTGGATTGAGCGGCAGAGCTTGGTTAGACCATCGGACTGGAACATGATCATTTAACATTGACTCGGGGCGCCGCCGGCCCGTGGTGCTCGGGTGAGATGAATCTAAATAAAGTAAAAGTGTCAAAGATGTAGCTGTCAGACTTTCTGCGAATGGGTAAAGTTATTGGACAAAATCGTGAGGATGCAGGTTGGGGAAGGTAATTAACGGCACCAGCGGTGAGTGTGTGCGGACTGTTTTTGCGAATCAAATCTGTATGTTTAAAATCAGACACATGGATGTTTTGATGCGTTACTTCCTTTCTCAGGAGCCAAACGCTTCCTCTGGAATTTCCTCCAAAATCTGCTGCGTTACAGCTGAGTAGGATTTTTTGACATGTCTATTTGTGTGAGCGTCAGATGAGCTGATTGGCACTAGAACTGACTGATTGCTCTTGAGGGAAGGTGGTAATTTCTCTGTCATATTGTGACTGATTATAGCCTTGAAATATGTCACTGTTCCAACTCCATCAGAAGTTTCTGACAGGGAAGCTGTGGAGCGTGTTTCACACAGACAGACAGCTATCTAGCACCCCCTCCATGGGAAGCAACAAAACTGCCCCTGTTCACTGCAAAGGTTGTGTACCAGGATGGTTGTCATGACATACTGCACTATTGTATTTTTAAAAAAATGACATGGCTTCTCCTTTCATGACAATTTGTCTGCTTGAAGCGGTCAGTTTATTTCACTCAACATGTGTTGCAGTAGTTATTGAAGACTATAAACCATTACTTGCAAAACTAACACCAAACAAAAAACTAACGACCCGACAAAAACGTCTGAATATGCAGATGATTCTGTTTGCTGATAGTCCTCATTTAAGGATATTTTTACTGGAAAGTCTTTCTATCTTACGCAGGAAAAAAAAAATTAAAGTCTGAGGAGATCAAACTACCTCTCCGGTTTTTGCCTTGAGGCTGCCAGAACGGCATAACAGCAGACATTTTATGGAGGAACACTTTATAAGCCAATGTTCCACCAGGGACATCTAACATGAAAACTGAGTCACATTCTTCGCTTGTGGGCACAATATTTAGCAAGTCATTTCTTCTGACGCCACACTAATAAATTCAGTTTTTAGGGAGTGAAGCCCACGGTGTAGGTGTATTAAATATAGATTTGGATTCATTAGTGACCACAAAACAATGTTTTTTAGAATTCTGCACTGTGTGATTACTATCAGTAAGCCGTAGATAAAATCTTCATCTTTGTTGTGATGTTCTATAGCATAATATACTTACACTGCAGTACTTTTCAAGCTATTAGTTTTGACTCAAATGGGTCACAGTCCTCTTTCTGATGGGTCCCCATTGGATAAGAGTATGTTAATGAACCCTGGATATTCACTCATTTCAGGGCCCAGAGTGAAGAAATTCAAAAGACCCCATCATCTGAATTTGAATAAGGATCGGCTAAGGGTCAGAGTGTACTGTAGCCATTATCATATTGCTCATTATCACTGCTGTGGTTCATTCAGTTCATCTAGTCCAGGAGCGCAACTGCCTCGGCCTTGGCCCTTAGCTGAAAGAGTTAGAAGAAGAAGTAGGGTATACAGTAACTCAGTGATTCTCAACCTTTTTCATATCAAGGACCCCTAATTTAGTCCACATTAGGGCCTCGGACCCCCGTTTGATGAGATTCTGTCTCTCGGACCCAAATGTGAGAATATTTTTATTGTTAGATATGATTTTGTCCAGAATTCCATGACTATCTGTATTGTAGGTAGAGAGATAAGAGTGAAACTATTATCACAATAGTCATTATTCTACATTCTCTACTTGTGTTAGCTTCTTGTAAATGAAATAATGGTGAAGTTTAACAGTTCATGAATTTGCTGGGGACCCCCTGGAACCCACCCAAGGACCCCTGGTGGTCCCGGCACCCCACGTTGAGAACCACTGCAGTAACTCGTACTAAAAAAGCATCATGTTTCAATGGTAGGAAAGGTGTGTTGGCTGGTGGGGAACTATTGGTGGTGGTGGTGTGTGTGTGGAGGGGGGGTATCCTTGTTGAACACATTTATATTTACTGTAATATCTTCCCCTTGTTAACTGTCGACTTCAGGGAAGGAGTGAGCGACAGCCGTCCCGGGGCACTAAGAGGCTTGTTGAAATGTACTGTGAAGTTTGACGCAATAGGAATCAACTCTTCCAGTAGAGGAAGAGCAGTGTGTGCGGGGTCAGCGGGGTCAGATTCCTCCTGGGCGTGCGATTCCTCTGCGCCTGTGCGTCTAACACCAATCCTTGTGGGGTATGGCATCAATACTTTCTTTTATGTCGGGAGACAGCGATCAATGGCTCTCTCTTTCCCCGAACGGAAGCACTCCATATTCAGCGGTTGATTTCACGGCTGGATATCCTACACACCGCTTAATGGATGTGTGTGTGTGTGTGTGTGTGTGAGTGTGAGTGTGAGTATATGTGCCTGAGTGTATAGTTGTAGCGTTGTAATTTAGAGTGATTAATCAACATAAGTATATTGAATCCCACAAGAGTAGCCAGTTTTTTGACACTCAATTTGTGTAATACTAAGGTAAAGAGAATATTGTAACATACAGTACATACAGCACATGTTGAAGAAAAAATTACCCAGGTTGGCATGTTGCAGCTTTTCTTTCTTCTTTGTAACACTAACACATTTTTGTTTAAGTGCTAATTATTTGACTTTGTTTTGCTTTTTCCTGCTACATTAATAGTTGAAACAAAGAACAGAGGAACCGAAAGGTGAAGAAAAATAAGCTCAACGGAGTTGCAAGGAATAAAATCACTGAATGCATGATTTGTGTAAATTACAGCTAATTATTTTTATTCCAGTGCTTACTTCAATGAGTGAATAATTGCATACAGCTGTTTTATTAGCTGTTTGCCCTAAATGAGAAATTTAGTTTCTCAGCCGGAGACCCCATGTCCTTTAAAACTCACTGCTTCTCTTGTAATTTTGGGGGATGAACCAGAAGTAGATCCATAACCCAGTTAGGATCCCAACCCAATTAAGGAACCATAGAGTGTTTTTTCTGTAGAGTGAAGCACAAACATTTATCTCTCAGGACCAACAATTTCAAAATAATATTTATTGCAGGGCAAACCTGATTTTGTAGGAAACTGTGCAGGCTATTCTAACAAAATTGGCCCTGTTTTTAGATTACATACCTACTAGCCTCTGCCAGCCTGCAGGGTCTTGGGCTTCAGCAGCTTAACAGCCAGTAGCCTTAATATTCCCATGACCCATGTTTGGGAATTTTAAAAACACTGGTTTAGTACATTTTATAGAGTGAATATGGATAGCTTTCATTAACTCACTAAATGTCACTAAGCTCATTTGTTCATTAGTGCAACCGTTTCTGTGTTAACAAGACTAAAAAATAGTGATGGATCAGTGATGGAGCTCGAAACCAGAAGTTCAGGTGAAAAGGAAAAGCCTTAAAACTTGATGTGTGAAGAAAATGCACGTCTCTGCTGAAATTTACCACCTTTCACTGCACCACACACACAGGGACATACACACATACGCACGTATGCACACACGCACGCACACATGCATGCACACACACGCACACATGCACACATACAGAGCTACAACCTCTCTTTCCCTCTCTGACACACAGACACAGACACATAAACACACACACACGCGCACGCACACACACACACACACACACCAGATCGGAGCAAGGCAATGGTTTGTGCATGTAAATCACGCCCTTAACGGCCCGTGGAACAGCTGAGGCGAGAAGACTCAGTCTCAACTCTATGAATAGCAAAGCAGATCCAGCTGGGACCGCCAGTCATCAACATAAATAACAGATTAACATCTTTTCTTTTACAGATTAAACATTATCTCCTCCACACACCAAATGAATCTGCTGCACTTCAGACAGTGTTCATTTAAGAAGGGCCCTGGGAGGAACACACCGGTTGCAGAGTCTAGTTACACCTGCTGTTGAAAGCTCATAAAGGCAGAAGTTGCTGCGCTAATAAAGTATTCCTGGCTTAGCTTTCCTCCATATGCCTTGCGGTTACATTTCTGATCTCTACCTTTTGCTGTTAGCAATCAGATATGTGCTCTTTTTCAAATTAAATCCAATTACAAAGTTATAAGCTTATTCTATCCTAAAAGAAAAAAAACGTGGTTAGTTAAAATAAAGTTATACTAGTCCATACCCGGGGATGCGCGTGCCACAACTCCGCGCAGACTTGCCAAAAATGCACATAAACAGTGTAAATTTGGGAAAATGGAAAAATCAGCTTTGTCAGTCCCTGCCTATGCCAATGCTCAATGCCCATGTGCAGTTTCAAATTGATTGGCCAACCCATTGAGGAACAAAATGGATGCAGACAGACAGACAGATGGACAGACGGACAGAGTTTTCTTCATTTTATAGTAGGATGAGAAGTTGCTTACATGAACATACTGTAGCGGTTGGTTTTAGTTTGTCTATGCATGGACACCCAAGAGACAAAACATTTCAGAAGGCTATTCCTCCATAGAACTTCAAAGGATCCACTGTCTGGTTTTAGATTTAAACTTAGGGAAACAAATCCTGTTATAAACCGATGTTATGTGAAGCAGTTTCAGAGTGATGTACTGTTGAGTCAG